>NW_026112236.1:22500-57500 GCF_024679095.1 Eriocheir sinensis
TCTAATATGTAATTCATTAATTCTATGCAATTCCTCTCTCTCTCTCTCTCTCTCTCTCTCTCTCTCTCTCTCTCTCTCTCTCTCTCTCTCTCTCTCTCTCTCTCTCTCTCTCTGTGGGTTTGTGTCTCCCTGTGATTGTGTGATATGTATATCTGTGTAATCTCTCTCTCTCTCTCTCTCTCTCTCTCTCTCTCTCTCTCTCTCTCTCTCTCTCTCTCTCTCTCTCTCTCTCTCTCTCTCTCTCTCTCTCTCTCTCTCTCTCTCTCTCTCTCTCTCTCTCTCTCTCTCTCTCTCTCTCTCTCTCTCTCTCTGCCTCTCTCTCTCTCTCTCTCTCTCTCTCTCTCTCTCTCTCTCTCTCTCTCTCTCTCTCTCTCTCTCTCTCTCTCTGTGCGTTACTGTCTCCCTGTGATTGTGATATGTCTATGAAATACTATGACATTCTCTCTCTCTCTCTCTCTCTCTCTCTCTCTCTCTCTCTCTCTCTCTCTCTCTCTCTCTCTCTCTCTCTCTCTCTCTCTCTCTCTCTCTCTCTCTCTCTCTCTGTGCGTTACTGTCTCCCTGTGATTGTCTGATATGTAATTCTATGTAATTCTATGTAATTCTCTCTCTCTGTGCGTTACTGTCTCCCTGTGATTGTCTGATATGTAATTCTATGTAATTCTATGTAATTCTCTCTCTCTCTCTCTCTCTCTCTCTCTCTCTCTCTCTCTCTCTCTCTCTCTCTCTCTCTCTCTCTCTCTCTCTCTCTCTCTCTCTCTCTCTCTCTCTCTGTGTGTGTGTGTGTGTGTGTGTGTGTGTGTGTGTGTGTGTAGATCCAGATAGATAGAGAGAGAGAAGAATCTCTCGAATTAATTACTATGAAAATCAGACCACAGAGACTTCAAGCATTTACTAGACTATCTTGAATGGCACTTCGAGTCTGCTTTCAGCTGATCCACGGTCAACAAGAGCCTTCATTAATGCTCTGTTGCCTGGCACCTCTGAACATCATTAGAGTCCTGTCAGAGCCGTCACTTTGGACTCCAGCTTGGCCTGTCTGACCGCCCTGTAATCTCTCCATCAGGGCCATATTTTTAATTAAACATTTCTGACACAAGAACACAAATTTACTAGTCTTTCTTGGGAGTTTAGGGCATTTCCAGGGGTACTTTTATGACCCTGGTGGTAGTCTGAGCCTTCTTCTGTACCGTGAACCTAAAGAACACTCATTAGAACAAGGCTCATTAGAACTCTGAAACGCATTTGACAATGGTAATCTTATTTTAGTGGTAGTTTATAAGACCTTCCTCTGTACCTGAACCTGAAGAAACACCTATTTGACAAGGCTTTCCTAGGAGTTGTGAGCATTTCAGGGGTAGTTTATGACCCTGGTGGTAGTCTGACCTTCTTCTGTACCGTGAGCCTGAAGAACACTCATTAGAACACCTATTTGACAAGGCTTTCCTGGGAGTTTAGGGTATTTCCAGGGTACTTTTATGACCCTGGTGGTAGTGTGACCTTCCTCTGTACCGTGAACCTGAAGAAACACCTATTTGACGAGGCTTTCCTAGGAGTTGTCTGCATTTCCAGGGGTAGTTTTATGACCCTGTGGTGGTGTGACCCTTCCTCTGTACCAGAGCCAAAACACCTATTTGACAAGGCTTTCCTAGGTGGTGTGATCATTTCCAGGGGTGCTTTTATGACCCTGGTGGTAGTGTGACCGGGAATATAAGAAACACACATCTAACAAGGCTTTCTTAGGCGTTGTGGGCATTTCCAGGGGTGCTTTTATGACCCTGGTGGTAGTCTGACCCTTCCTCTGTACCGGGAATATAAGAAACACACATCTAACAAGGCTTTCTAAGGTGTTGCGGGCATTTCCAGGGGTACTTTTATGACCCTGGTGGTAGTCTGACCCTTCCTCTGTACCGTGAACCTGAAGAAACACCTATTTGACAAGGCTTTCCTAGGAGGTGAGCATTTCCAGGGGTAGTTTATGACCCTGGTGGTAGTGTGACCTTCCTCTGTACTGTGAACCTGAAGAAACACCTATTTGACAAGGCTTTCCTAGGGTGTGGGCATTTCCAGGGGTAGTTTATGACCCTGGTGGTAGTTTGACCTTCCTCTGTACCGTGAACCTGAAGAAACACCTATTTGACTCGGCTTTCCTAGGAGTTGTGGGCATTTCCAGGGTAGTTTTATGACCCTGGTGGTAGTTTGACCTTCCTCTGTACCATGAACCTGAAGAAACACCTATTTGACAAGGCTTTCCTAGGAGTTGTGGGCATTTCAGGGGTAGTTTTATGACCCTGGTGGTAGTGTGACCTCCTCTGTACCGTGAACCTGAAGAAACACCTATTTGACAAGGCTTTCTAGAGGTGTGAGCATTTCCAGGGTAGTTTTATGACCCTGGTGGTAGTGTGACCCTTCCTCTGTACCGTGAACCTGAAGAAACACCTATTTGACAAGGCTTTCCTAGGAGTTGTGGGCATTTCAGGGGTAGTTTTATGACCCTGGTGGTAGTTTGACCCTTCTTCCGTACCGTGAACTTAAAGAAGCACATATTTGACAAGGCTTTCCTAGGCGTTGTGGGCATTTCCAGGTAGTTTTATGACCCTGGTGGTAGTTTAACCCTTCTTCCGTACCGTGAACCTAAAGCAGCACATATTTGACAAGGCTTTCCTAGGAGGTGTGGAGCATTTCCAGGAGTAGTTTTAAGATCCTAGTGGTAGTTTGACCCTTCCTCTGTACCATGAGCCTGAAGAAACACATATTTGACAAGGCTTTCCTAGGAGGTGTGAGCATTTCCAGGGGTAGTTTTATGACCCTGGTGGTAGTTTGACCCTTCCTCTGAACCGTGAGCCTGAAGAAACACATATTTGACAAGGCTTTCGTAGGAGCTGTGGGCATTTCCAGGGGTAGTTTTATGACCCTGGTGGTAGTTTGACCCTTCCTCTGAACCGTGAGCCTGAAGAAACACCTATTTGACAAGGCTTTCCTAGGAGGTGTGAGCATTTCCAGGGTAGTTTATGACCCTGGTGGTAGTGTGACCCTTCCTCTGTACCCTGAGCCTGAAGAAACACATATTTGACAAGGCTTTCCTAGGAGGTGTGAGCATTTCCAGGGTAGTTTTATGACCCTGGTGGTAGTTTGACCTTCCTCTGTACCGTGAACCTGAAGAAACACCTATTTGACAAGGCTTTCCTAGGAGGTGAGCATTTCCAGGGTAGTTTATGACCCTGGTGGTAGTGACCTTCCTCTGTACCATGAACCTGAAGAAACACATATTTGACAAGGCTTTCTTAGGAGGTGTGAGCATTTCCAGGTAGTTTATGACCCTGGTGGTAGTTTGACCCTTCCTCTGTACCATGAACCTGAAGAAACACCTATTTGACAAGGCTTTCCTAGGAGTGTGAGCATTTCCAGGGTAGTTTTATGACCCTGGTGGTAGTTTGACCCTTCCTCTGTACCATGAACCTGAAGAAACACCCTATTTGACAAGGCTTTCCTAGGAGGTGTGAGCATTTCCAGGGTAGTTTATGACCCTGGTGGTAGTTTGACCCTTCCTCTGTACCGTGAACCTGAAGAAACACCTATTTGACAAGGCTTTCCTAGGAGGTGTGAGCATTTCCAGGGGTAGTTTTATGACCCTGGTGGTAGTTTGACCCTTCCTCTGTACCATGAACCTGAAGAAACACCTATTTGACAAGGCTTTCCTAGGAGGTGAGCATTTCAGGGGTATTTTTATGACCCTGGTGGTAGTTTGACCCTTCCTCTGTACCGTGAACCTGAAGAAACACATATTTGACAAGGCTTTCCTAGGAGGTGTGAGCATTTCCAGGGGTAGTTTTATGACCCTGGTGGTAGTGTGACCCTTCCTCTGAACCGTGAGCCTGAAGAAACACATATTTGACAAAGCTTTCCTAGGAGGTGTAAGCATTTCCAGGGGTAGTTTTATGACCCTGGTGGTAGTGTGACCCTTCCTCTGTACCATGAACCTGAAGAAACACCTATTTGACAAGGCTTTCCTAGGAGATGGAGCATTTCCAGGGGTAGTTTATGCCCCTGGTGGTAGTTTGACCCTTCCTCTGTACCGTGAGCCTGAAGAAACACCTATTTGACAAGGCTTTCCTAGGAGGTGAGCATTTCCAGGAGTAGTTTTATGACCCTGGTGGTAGTGTGACCTTCCTCTGTACCATGAACCTGAAGAAACACCTATTTGACAAGGCTTTCCTAGGAGGTGGGCATTTCCAGGGGTAGTTTTATGACCCTGGTGGTAGTTTGACCTTCCTCTGTACCATGAACCTGAAGAAACACCTATTTGACAAGGCTTTCCTAGGAGGTGTGGGCATTTCCAGGGGTAGTTTATGACCCTGGTGGTAGTGACCCTTCTCTGTACCATGAACCTGAAGAAACACCTATTTGACAAGGCTTTCCTAGGAGGTGTGAGCATTTCCAGGGGTAGTTTTATGACCCTGGTGGTAGTTTGACCCTTCCTCTGTACCATGAGCCTGAAGAAACACCTATTTGACAAGGCTTTCGTGGGAGCTGTGGGCATTTCCAGGGGTAGTTTTATGAGCCTGGTGGTAGTTTGACCTTCCTCTGTACCATGAACCTGAAGAAACACCTCATTTGACAAGGCTTTCCTAGGAGGTGTGAGCATTTCCAGGGGTAGTTTTATGACCCTGGTGGTAGTTTGACCCTTCCTCTGTACCGTGAGCCTGAAGAAACACCTATTTGACAAGGCTTTCCTAGGAGGTGTGAGCATTTCCAGGGGTAGTTTAATGACCCTGGTGGTAGTGTTACACTTACTCTGTAACGTGATCCTGAAGAAACACCTATTTGACAAGGCTTTCCTAGGAGGTGTGGCATTTCCAGGGTAGTTTATGACCCTGGTGGTAGTTTGACCCTTCCTCTGTACCGTGAACCTGAAGAAACACCTATTTGACAAGGCTTTCCTAGGAGGTGTGAGCATTTCAGGGTAGTTTTATGACCCTGGTGGTAGTTTGACCTTCCTCTGTACCATGAACCTGAAGAAACACCTATTTGACAAGGCTTTCCTAGGAGTGTGGAGCATTTCAGGGGTAGTTTTATGACCCTGGTAGTTTGACCCTTCCTCTGTACCGTGAGCCTGAAGAAACACCTATTTGACAAGGCTTTCCTAGGAGGTGTGAGCATTTCCAGGGGTAGTTTAATGGCCCTGGTGGTAGTGTGACCCTTCCTCTGTACCATGAACCTGAAGAAACACCTATTTGACAAGGCTTTCCTAGGAGGTGTGGGCATTTCCAGGGGTAGTTTTATGACCCTGGTGGTAGTGTGATCCTTCCTCTGTACCATGAACCTGAAGAAACACCTATTTGACAAGGCTTTCCTAGGAGGTGAGCATTTCAGGTAGTTTATGACCCTGGTGGTAGTTTGACCTTCCTCTGTACCGTGAACCTGAAGAAACACCTATTTGACAAGGCTTTCCTAGGAGTTGTGAGCATTTCAGGGTAGTTTTATGACCCTGGTGGTAGTTTGACCTTCCTCTGTACCTTGAACCTGAAGAAACACCTATTTGACAAGGCTTTCCTAGGAGTTGTGGGCATTTCAGGTAGTTTTATGACCCTGGTGGTAGTTTGACCCTTCCTCTGTACTGTGAACCTGAAGAAACACTATTTGACAAGGCTTTCCTAGGAGGTGTGAGCATTTCCAGGTGTAGTTTTATGACCCTGGTGGTAGTTTGACCCTTCCTCTGTACCATGAACCTGAAGAAACACCTATTTGACAAGGCTTTCCTAGAGGTGTGGGCATTTCAGGGGTAGTTTTATGACCCTGGTGGTAGTTTGACCCTTCCTCTGTACCATGAACCTGAAGAAACACCTATTTGACAAGGCTTTCCTAGGAGGTGTGAGCATTTCCAGGGGTTTTATGACCCTGGTGGTGTGACCCTTCCTCTGTACCGTGAACCTGAAGAAACACCTATTTGACAAGGCTTTCCTAGGAGGTGGAGCATTTCCAGGGTAGTTTTATGACCCTGGTGGTGTTTGACCTTCCTCTGTACCATGAACCTGAAGAAACACCTATTTGACAAGGCTTTCCTAGGAGGTGTGGGCATTTCCAGGAGTAGTTTTATGACCCTGGTGGTAGTTTGACCCTTCCTCTGTACCGTGAACCTGAAGAAACACCTATTTGACAAGGCTTTCCTAGGAGGTGTGGGCATTTCCAGGCGTAGTTTAATGACCCTGGTGGTAGTTTGACCTTCCTCTGTACCATGAACCTGAAGAAACACCTATTTGACAAGGCTTTCCTAGGAGTTGTGAGCATTTCCAGGGGTAGTTTTATGACCCTGGTGGTAGTTTGACCCTTCCTCTGTACCGTGAACCTGAAGAAACACCTATTTGACAAGGCTTTCCTAGGAGGTGTGAGCATTTCCAGGGGTAGTTTTATGACCCTGGTGGTAGTGTGACCTTTCCTCTGAACCGTGAGCCTGAAGAAACACATATTTGACAAGGCTTTCGTAGGAGGTGTGAGCATTTCCAGGGTAGTTTTATGACCCTGGTGGTAGTTTGACCCTTCCTCTGTACCATGAACCTGAAGAAACACCCTATTTGACAAGGCTTTCCTAGAGGTGTGGGCATTTCCAGGGTAGTTTTATGACCCTGGTGGTAGTTTGACCCTTCCTCTGTACCGTGAACCTGAAGAAACACCTATTTGACAAGGCTTTCCTAGGAGGTGTGAGCATTTCCAGGGTAGTTTTATGACCCTGGTGGTAGTTTGACCCTTCCTCTGTACCATGAACCTGAAGAAACACCTATTTGACAAGGCTTTCCTAGGAGTTGTGGGCATTTCCAGGGTAGTTTTATGACCCTGGTGGTAGTGTGACCCTTCCTCTGTACCGTGAACCTGAAGAAACACCTATTTGACAAGGCTTTCCTAGGAGGTGTGGGCATTTCAGGGGTAGTTTATGACCCTGGTGGTAGTGTGACCCTTCCTCTGTACCGTGAACCTGAAGAAACACCTATTTGACAAGGCTTTCCTAGGAGGTGAGCATTTCCAGGGTAGTTTTATGACCCTGGTGGTAGTTTGACCCTTCCTCTGTACCGTGAACCTGAAGAAACACCTATTTGACAAGGCTTTCCTAGGAGTGTGAGCATTTCAGGGTAGTTTTATGACCCTGGTGGTAGTTTGACCCTTCTTCTTTACCGTGAACCTGAAGAAACACCTATTTGACAAGGCTTTCCTAGGAGGTGTGAGCATTTCCAGGGGTAGTTTTATGACCCTGGTGGTAGTGTGACCCTTCCTCTGTACCGTGAACCTGAAGAAACACCTATTTGACAAGGCTTTCCTAGGAGGTGTGAGCATTTCCAGGGGTAGGTTTATGACCCTGGTGGTAGTTTGACCCTTCCTCTGTACCGTGAGCCTGAAGAAACACATATTTGACAAGGCTTTCCTAGGAGGTGTGAGCATTTCCAGGGGTAGTTTTATGACCCTGGTGGTAGTTTGACCCTTCCTCTGTACCGTGAGCCTGAAGAAACACACATTTGACAAGGCTTTCCTAGGAGTGTGAGCATTTCAGGGGTAGTTTATGACCCTGGTGGTAGTTTGACCCTTCCTCTGTACCCTGAACCTGAAGAAACACCTATTTGACAAGGCTTTCCTAGGAGATGTGAGCATTTCCAGGGTAGTTTATGACCCTGGTGGTAGTTTGACCCTTCCTCTGAACCGTGAGCCTGAAGAAACACCTATTTGACAAGGCTTTCCTAGGAGTTGAGCATTTCAGGAGTAGTTTTATGACCCTGGTGGTAGTTTGACCCTTCCTCTGTACCGTGAACCTGAAGAAACACCTATTTGACAAGGCTTTCCTAGAGATGTGGAGCATTTCAGGGTAGTTTATGACCCTGGTGGTAGTTTGACCCTTCCTCTGTACCATGAACCTGAAGAAACACCTATTTGACAAGGCTTTCCTAGGAGGTGTGAGCATTTCCAGGGTAGTTTTATGACCCTGGTGGTAGTTTGACCCTTCCTCTGTACCGTGAACCTGAAGAAACACCTATTTGACAAGGCTTTCCTAGGAGGTGAGCATTTCCAGGGTAGTTTATGACCCTGGTGGTAGTTGACCCTTCCTCTGTACCGTGAACCTGAAGAAACACCTATTTGACAAGGCTTTCCTAGGAGGTGGGCATTTCCAGGGGTAGTTTATGACCCTGGTGGTAGTTTGACCCTTCCTCTGTACGATGAACCTGAAGAAACACCTATTTGACAAGGCTTTCCTAGGAGGTGTGAGCATTTCCAGGGTAGTTTTATGACCCTGGTGGTAGTTTGACCTTCCTCTGTACCATGAACCTGAAGAAACACCCATTTGACAAGGCTTTCCTAGGGTGTGAGCATTTCCAGGGTAGTTTTATGACCCTGGTGGTAGTGTGACCCTTCCTCTGTACCATGAACCTGAAGAAACACCTATTTGACAAGGCTTTCCTAGGAGGTGTAAGCATTTCCAGGGGTAGTTTTATGACCCTGGTGGTAGTGTGACCCTTCCTCTGTACCGTGAACCTGAAGAAACACCTATTTGACAAGGCTTTCCTAGGAGGTGTGAGCATTTCCAGGGGTAGTTTTATGACCCTGGTGGTAGTTTGACCCTTCCTCTGTACCGTGAGCCTGAAGAAACACCTATTTGACAAGGCTTTCCTAGGAGGTGTGAGCATTTCCAGGGTAGTTTATGACCCTGGTGGTATTGTGCACCTTCCTATGTACCTTGAACCTGAAGAAACACCTATTTGACAAGGCTTTCCTAGGAGGTGTGAGCATTTCCAGGGGTAGTTTTATGACCCTGGTGGTAGTTTGACCCTTCCTCTGAACCGTGAGCCTGAAGAAACACCTATTTGACAAGGCTTTCGTAGGAGCTGTGGGCATTTCCAGGGGTAGTTTTAGGATCCTAGTGGTAGTTTGACCCTTCCTCTGAACTGTGAGCCTGAAGAAACACCTATTTGACAAGGCTTTCCTAGGAGGTGTGAGCATTTCCAGGGGTAGTTTATGACCCTGGTGGTAGTGTGACCTTCCTCTGTACCATGAACCTGAAGAAACACCTATTTGACAAGGCTTTCTAGGAGTTGTGGGCATTTCCAGGGGTAGTTTATGACCCTGGTGGTAGTTTGACCTTCCTCTGTACCATGAACCTGAAGAAACACCTATTTGGCAAGGCTTTCGTAGGAGCTGTGGGCATTCCAGGGGTATTTTTATGAGCCTGGTGGTAGTTTGACCCTTCCTTTGTACCGTGAACCTGAAGAAACACCTATTTGACAAGGCTTTCCTAGGAGGTGTGAGCATTTCCAGGGGTAGTTTAATGACCCTGGTGGTAGTTTGACCCTCCTCTGTACCGTGAACCTGAAGAAACACCTATTTGACAAGGCTTTCCTAGGAGGTGGGCATTTCCAGGGTAGTTTTATGACCCTGGTGGTAGTGTGACCCTTCCTCTGTACCGTGAACCTGAAGAAACACCTATTTGACAAGGCTTTCCTAGGAGTTGTGAGCATTTCCAGGGGTAGTTTTATGAACCTGGTGGTAGTTTGAACCTTCCTCTGTACCGTGAACCTGAAGAAACCCCGATTTGACAAGGCTTCCTAGGAGTTGTGGGCATTTCCAGGGGTAGTTTTATGAGCCTGGTGGTAGTTTGACCCTTCCTCTGTACCGTGAACCTGAAGAAACACCTATTTGACAAGGCTTTCCTAGGAGTTGTGGGCATTTCCAGGGGTAGTTTTATGACCCTGGTGGTAGTTTGACCCATCCTCTGTACCGTGAACCTGAAGAAACACCTATTTGACAATGATTTCCTAGGAGTTGTGACCATTTCAGGGTAGTTTATGACCCTGGTGGTAGTTTGACCCTTCCTCTGTACCATGAACCTGAAGAAACACCTATTTGACAAGGCTTTCCTAGGAGTGTGAGCATTTCCAGGGTAGTTTATGACCCTGGTGGTAGTTTGACCCTTCCTCTGTACCGTGAACCTGAAGAAACACCTATTTGACAAGGCTTTCCTAGGAGGTGTGAGCATTTCCAGGGGTAGTTTTATGACCCTGGTGGTAGTGTGACCCTTCCTCTGTACCGTGAGCCTGAAGAAACACCTATTTGACAAGGCTTTCCTAGGAGGTGTGAGCATTTCCAGGGGTAGTTTAATGACCCTGGTGGTAGTGTGATCCTTCCTCTGTACCATGAACCTGAAGAAACACCTATTTGACAAGGCTTTCCTAGGAGGTGTGAGCATTTCCAGGGTAGTTTTATGACCCTGGTGGTAGTTTGACCCTTCCTCTGTACCATGAACCTGAAGAAACACCTATTTGACAAGGCTTTCCCTAGGAGGTGAGCATTTCCAGGGTAGTTTTATGACCCTGGTGGTAGTTTGACCCTTCCTCTGTACCATGAACCTGAAGAAACACCTATTTGACAAGGCTTTCCTAGGAGGTGTGAGCATTTCCAGGGTAGTTTTATGACCCTGGTGGTAGTTTGACCCTTCCTCTGTACCGTGAACCTGAAGAAACACCTATTTGACAAGGCTTTCCTAGGAGGTGAGCATTTCCAGGGGTAGTTTATGACCCTGGTGGTAGTTTGACCCTTCCTACTGTGAACCTGAAGAAACACCTATTTGACAAGGCTTTCCTAGGAGGTGTGAGCATTTCAGGGTAGTTTATGACCCTGGTGGTAGTGTGACCCGTCCTCTGTACCGTGAACCTGAAGAAACACCTATTTGACAAGGCTTTCCTAGGAGTGTGAGCATTTCCAGGGTAGTTTTATGACCCTGGTGGTAGTTTGACCCTTCCTCTGTACCATGAACCTGAAGAAACACCTATTTGACAAGGCTTTCCTAGGAGGTGTGAGCATTTCCAGGGTAGTTTATGACCCTGGTGGTAGTTTGACCTTCCTCTGTACCATGAACCTGAAGAAACACCTATTTGACAAGGCTTTCCTAGGAGTTGTGGAGCATTTCAGGGGTAGTTTTATGACCCTGGTGGTAGTTTGACCTTCCTCTGTACCATGAACCTGAAGAAACACCTATTTGACAAGGCTTTTCCAGGAGATGTGAGCATTTCCAGGTAGTTTATGACCCTGGTGGTAGTTTGACCTTCCTCTGTACCATGAACCTGAAGAAACACCCATTTGACAAGGCTTTCCTAGGAGGTGTGGCATTTCAGGGTAGTTTTATGACCCTGGTGGTAGTTTGACCTTCCTCTGTACCGTGAACCTGAAGAAACACCTATTTGACAAGGCTTTCCTAGGAGATGTGGGCATTTCCAGGGTAGTTTTATGACCCTGGTGGTAGTTTGACCCTTCCTCTGTACCATGAACCTGAAGAAACACCTATTTGACAAGGCTTTCCTAGGAGTGTGAGCATTTCCAGGGTAGTTTATGACCCTGGTGGTAGTTTGACCTTCTTCCTCTGTGAACCTGAAGAAACACCTATTTGACAAGGCTTTCCTAGGAGGTGTGAGCATTTCCAGGGGTAGTTTTATGACCCTGGTGGTAGTTTGACCCTTCCTCTGTACCATGAGCCTGAAGAAACACATATTTGACAAGGCTTTCGTGGGAGCTGTGGGCATTTCCAGGGGTAGTTTTATGACCCTGGTGGTAGTTTGACCCTTCCTCTGTACCGTGAGCCTGAAGAAACACATATTTGACAAGGCTTTCCTAGGAGTCGTGAGCATTTCCAGGGGTAGTTTTATGACCCTGGTGGTAGTGTGACCCTTCCTCTGAACCGTGAGCCTGAAGAAACACCTATTTGACAAGGCTTTCCAAGGAGGTGGGCATTTCCAGGGTAGTTTTATGACCCTGGTGGTGGTTGACCCTTCCTCTGTACCCTGAACCTGAAGAAACACATATTTGACAAGGCTTTCCTAGGAGGTGTAAGCATTTCCAGGGGTAGTTTTATGACCCTGGTGGTAGTGTGACCCTTCCTCTGTATCATGAACCTGAAGAAACACCTATTTGACAAGGCTTTCCTAGGAGGTGGAGGCATTTCCAGGGTAGTTTATGACCCTGGTGGTAGTTTGCCCCTTCCTCTGTACCGTGAACCTGAAGAAACACCTATTTGACAAGGCTTTCCTAGGAGGTGTGGGCATTTCCAGGGGTAGTTTTATGACCCTGGTGGTAGTTTGACCCTTCCTCTGTACCATGAGCCTGAAGAAACACATATTTGACAAGGCTTTCCTAGGAGGTGTGAGCATTTCCAGGGGTAGTTTTATGACCCTGGTGGTAGTTTGACCCTTCCTCTGTACCATGAACCTGAAGAAACACCTATTTGACAAGGCTTTCCTAGGAGGTGTGAGCATTTCAGGGGTAGTTTTATGACCCTGGTGGTAGTTGACCCTTCCTCTGTACCATGAACCTGAAGAAACACCTATTTGACAAGGCTTTCCTAGGAGGTGTGAGCATTTCCAGGGTAGTTTATGACCCTGGTGGTAGTTTGACCCGTCCTCTGTACCGTGAACCTGAAGAAACACCTATTTGACAAGGCTTTCCTAGGAGGTGTGAGCATTTCCAGGGTAGTTTATGACCCTGGTGGTAGTTTGACCCTTCCTCTGTACCATGAACCTGAAGAAACACCTATTTGACAAGGCTTTCCTAGGAGATGTGAGCATTTCAGGGTAGTTTTATGACCCTGGTGGTAGTGTGACCTTCCTCTGTACCATGAACCTGAAGAAACACCTATTTGACAAGGCTTTCCTTGGAGGTGTGAGCATTTCCAGGGGTAGTTTATGACCTGGTGGTAGTTTGACCTTCCTCTGTACCGTGAACCTGAAGAAACACCTATTTGACAAGGCTTTCCTAGGAGGTGAGCATTTCCAGGGGTAGTTTTATGACCCTGGTGGTAGTTTGACCTTCCTCTGTACCATGAACCTGAAGAAACACCTATTTGACAAGGCTTTCTAGGAGGTGTGAGCATTTCCAGGGTAGTTTTATGACCCTGGTGGTAGTTTGACCCTTCCTATTTACCATGAGCCTGAAGAAACACATATTTGACAAGGCTTTCGTGGGAGCTGTGAGCATTTCCAGGGTAGTTTATGACCCTGGTGGTAGTTTGACCTCCTCTGTACCGTGAACCTGAAGAAACACCTATTTGACAAGGCTTTCCTAGGAGGTGGAGCATTTCCAGGGGTAGTTTATGACCCTGGTGGTAGTTTGACCCTTCCTCTGTACCGTGAACCTGAAGAAACACCTATTTGACAAGGCTTTCCTAGAGGTGTGAGCATTTCCAGGGTAGTTTTATGACCCTGGTAGTTTGACCTTCCTCTGTACCATGAACCTGAAGAAACACCTATTTGACAAGGCTTTCCTAGGAGGTGTGAGCATTTCCAGGGTAGTTTTATGACCCTGGTGGTAGTTTGACCCTCCTCTGTACCATGAACCTGAAGAAACACCTATTTGACAAGGCTTTCCTAGGAGATGTGGGCATTTCCAGGGTAGTTTATGACCCTGGTGGTAGTTTGACCCTTCCTCTGTACCATGAACCTGAAGAAACACCTATTTGACAAGGCTTTCCTAGGAGATGTGAGCATTTCCAGGGTAGTTTTATGACCCTGGTGGTAGTTTGACCTTCCTCTGTACCGTGAGCCTGAAGAAACACCTATTTGACAAGGCTTTCCTAGGAGGTGTGAGCATTTCCAGGGGTAGTTTAATGACCCTGGTGGTAGTTTGACCCTTCCTCTGTACCGTGAGCCTCAAGAAACACCTATTTGACAAGGCTTTCCTAGGAGTTGTGGGGCATTTCAGGGGTAGTTTTATGACCCTGTGGTAGTTTGACCTTCCTCTGTACCATGAACCTGAAGAAACACCTATTTGACAAGGCTTTCCTAGTAGGTGTGAGCATTTCCAGGCGGAGTTTAATGACCCTGGTAGTTTGACCCTCCTCTGTACCATGAACCTGAAGAAACACCTATTTGACAAGGCTTTCCTAGGAGATGTGAGCATTTCAGGGTGTTTTATGACCCTGGTGGTAGTTTGACCTTCCTCTGTACTGTACCATGAACCTGAAGAAACACCTATTTGACAAGGCTTTCCTAGGAGGTGTGAGCATTTCCAGGGAGTAGTTTATGACCCTGGTGGTCGTTTGACCCTTCATCTGTACCATGAACCTGAAGAAACACCTATTTGACAAGGCTTTCCTAGTAGGTGTGAGCATTTCCATGTGTAGTTTTATGACCATTGTGGTAGTTTGACCCTTCCTCTGTACCATGAACCTGAAGAAACACCTATTTGACAAGGCTTTCCTAGGAGGTGTGAGCATTTCCAGGGTAGTTTATGACCCTGGTGGTAGTTTGACCCTTCCTCTGTACCATGAACCTGAAGAAACACCTATTTGACAAGGCTTTCCTAGGAGGTGTGAGCATTTCCAGGGGTAGTTTTATGACCCTGGTGGTAGTTTGACCCTTCCTCTGTACCATGAACCTGAAGAAACACCTATTTGACAAGGCTTTCCTAGGAGTTGTGGCCATTTCCAGGAGGGTAGTTTTATGACCCTGTTGGTAGTGTGACCCTTCCTCTGTACCCTGAACCTAAGAAACACCCATTTGACAAGGCTTTCCTAGGAGTTGTGGCCATTTCCAGGGGTAGTTTTATGACCCTGGTGGTAGTGTGACCCTCATTCTGTACCCTGAACCTTCAGAAACACCCATTTGACAAGGCTTTCCTAGGAGTTGTGGCCATTTCCAGGGGGGGTAGTTTTATGACCCTGTTGGTAGTGTGACCCTTCCTCTGTACCCTGAACCTAAGAAACACCCATTTGACAAGGCTTTCCTAGGAGTTGTGGCCATTTCCAGGGGTAGTTTTATGACCCTGGTGGTAGTGTGACCCTTCCTCTGTACCCTGAACCTAAGAAACACCTATTTGACAAGGCTTTCCTAGGAGGTGTGAGCATTTCCAGGAGTAGTTTATGACCCTGGTGGTAGTGTGACCTTCCTCTGTACCGTGAGCCTGAAGAAACACCTATTTGACAAGGCTTTCCTGGGAGGTGTGAGCATTTCCAGGGGTAGTTTTATGACCCTGGTGGTAGTTTGACCTTCCTCTGTACCATGAACCTGAAGAAACACCTATTTGACAAGGCTTTCCTAGGAGGTGTGAGCATTTCAGGGGTAGTTTTATGACCTGGTGGTAGTGTGACCCTTCCTCTGTACCATGAACCTGAAGAAACACCTATTTGACAAGGCTTTCCTAGGAGTTGTGGGCATTTCAGGGGTAGTTTTATGACCCTGGTGGTAGTTTGACCTTCCTCTGTACCATGAACCTGAAGAAACACCTATTTGACAAGGCTTTCCTAGGGAGTTGTGGCATTTCCAGGGTAGTTTTATGACCCTGGTGGTAGTTTGACCTTCCTCTGTACCGTGAACCTGAAGAAACACCTATTTGACAAGGCTTTCCTAGGAGATGTGAGCATTTCCAGGGGTAGTTTTATGACCCTGGTGGTAGTTTGACCCTTCTTCTTTACCATGAACCTGAAGAAACACCTATTTGACAAGGCTTTCCAGGAGATGTGAGCATTTCAGGGGTAGTTTTATGACCCTGGTGGTAGTTTGACCTTCCTCTGTACCATGAACCTGAAGAAACACCTATTTGACAAGGCTTTCCCAGAGATGTGGGCATTTCAGGGTAGTTTTATGACCAGTGGTAGTTTGACCTTCCTCTGTACCATGAACCTGAAGAAACACCTATTTGACAAGGCTTTCCAGAGAGGTGAGCATTTCCAGGGTAGTTTTATGACCCTGGTGGTAGTTTGCCCTTCCTCTGTACCATGAACCTGAAGAAACACCTATTTGACAAGGCTTTCCTAGGAGTGTGAGCATTTCCAGGGGTAGTTTATGACCCTGGTGGTAGTGTGACCTTCCTCTGTACCGTGAACCTGAAGAAACACCTATTTGACAAGGCTTTCCTAGGAGGTGTGAGCATTTCCAGGGTAGTCTTATGACCCTGGTGGTAGTTTGACCTTCCTCTGTACTGTGAACCTGAAGAAACACCTATTTGACAAGGCTTTCCTAGGAGGTGGGCATTTCCAGGTAGTTTTATGACCCTGGTGGTAGTTTGACCCTTCTCTGTACTGTGAACCTGAAGAAACACCTATTTGACAAGGCTTTCCTGGAGAGATGTGGGCATTTCCAGGGTAGTTTTATGACCCTGGTGGTAGTTTGACCTTCCTCTGTACCATGAACCTGAAGAAACACCTATTTGACAAGGCTTTCCTAGGAGGTGTGAGCATTTCCAGGGGTAGTTTTATGACCCTGGTGGTAGTTTGACCCTTCCTCTGTACTATGAACCTGAAGAAACACCTATTTGACAAGGCTTTCCTAGGAGATTGTGAGCATTTCAGGAGTAGTTTATGACCCTGGTGGTAGTTTGACCCTTCCTCTGCACATGAACCTGAAGAAACCTATTTGACAAGGCTTTCCTGGGAGGTGTGAGCATTTAGGGTAGTTTATGACCCTGGTGGTAGTTTGACCTTCCTCTGTACCATGAACCTGAAGAAACACCTATTTGACAAGGCTTTTCCTAGGAGGTGTGAGCATTTCCAGGAGTAGTTTTATGACCCTGGTGGTAGTTTGACCCGTCCTCTGTACCATGAACCTGAAGAAACACCTATTTGACAAGGCTTTCCTAGGAGGTGTGAGCATTTCAGGAGTAGTTTATGACCCTGGTGGTAGTTTGACCCTTCCTCTGTACCATGAACCTGAAGAAACACCTATTTGACAAAGGCTTTCGTAGGAGTTGTGGGCATTTCCAGAATGGTTTTGGACCCTGGTGGTAGTTTGACCCTTCTTCTGTGCCATGAACCTGAAAGAAACACCTATTTGACAAAGGCTTTCGTAGGAGTTGTGGGCATTTCAGGGTGGTTTATGACCCTGGTGGTGTTTGACCCTTCCTCTGTGCCGTGAACCTGAAGAAACACCTATTTGACAAGGCTTTCCCTAGGAGATGTGAGCATTTCCAGGGGTGGTTTATGACCCTGGTGGTAGTGTGACCCTTCCTCTGTACCATGAACCTGAAGAAACACCTATTTGACAAGGCTTTCCTTGGAGTTGTGGGCATTTCCAGGAGTAGTTTTATGACCCTGGTGGTAGTGTGACCCTTAAATGTCACGTTAGCCTAAACAGATTTTAGAGACATTTAAATATCTCTCTCCCTCAACGGATTTATAAGACCTCTCTCTCTCTCTCTCTCTTTAAACATGGGGAACTAATATATTTTTTGACTTTGACTCTCTCTCTCTGTCTGTCTCTTTCTCTGCCCTTTCTCTCTGTCTCTCTCTTTAAAACACGGGGCCATAGGAGCCATATTTGACTGAGGGGAGATATGTCTCTCTCTCTCTCTTAAACATGGGGAGCCAATATATTTTGACTTTGGGATGTCTCTCTCTGTCTGTCTCTCTGTCTCTTAAACATGGGGAGCCAATATATTTTGACTGTGGAGATATGTCTCTCTCTCTCTCTCTCTCTCTTACTTAACTTTCTAAGGTGGACTTAATTAATAATATCTAATAGGAATTAAAAAAAATCAGATTCCGATACCAAAAGTTTAATCAGCCCCTTAAGAACACAATAGCTCATAACATCATCTTATCCTCTTATTATTATTATTATTATTATTATTATTATTATTATTATTATTATTTTTAACTAGACAGGCATAAGAAAAAAGGTTAAAAGGAGGAGCCTTCACTAACTATGTCTCTGTTCTTTCTCTCTCTATACAAAGAGAAAAGAACAGGAGCAGGACATCAGGGGTATATCTTGCACTAATTCCAATGTTGTTTTCAGTCCATTGTCACAGTTCCCAAGGCCTGGAAATACACAACAGACTCCTTAATATTCTTAACAGGATATGGTACAACCACAGAGTTATAGACTAGAGGGCTCAACTCCAATCTCTCGCCACGGTGAGAGGTGAAGCCACTGCTCCTGCCTGTGGTCGGCTGCCATAGGGTGACGGATTGGCGACCTTTCCGTTGTTCCACATGTTTGCACTTAACCACTATTAGCGAGCCACCATTATGATATTTTGGAAAACTGAGCCGATCATCGTGTTCATGAGACATTGCTGCATATCATTATGGTAGTGTATAAACATTTTTGTTCATCTTTTTTGCCTCAATTACTTGTCATTCAGGAACTTTTTATTGTATTAGATTTCCGTTTACAGTTTCAAATTGAGCATGTTTTTCCGATGCAGATGGTATATGACTGTACCAATGTAACAATAGTCAGTGGGTGGAAAATGGACAAGAAAATAACAAGTCTATCTGACAGAGGGTCGCTGAGGCACTGCTGACCTGATAATAGCAGACATAACTATGTGAAAGTAAATTTCTCTCTGTCTCGCCATTCGTCACCCTAAGATGGCCACAGTTTAGCTTAAAATCCAGGCTCTGGGAACCCTCTATGTATATAACTCTGTGAGTACAACTCCCTTCCCTATACATAGCGATAAACATTAGAGGTACAACATGCACTCATTCTGACATTTTGGGTCCATTTTCAGAGGCCTGAAATACACAATAGACACCTTAATATTCTTAACAGGCTATGATACAACTCCTTCCTATACATAGAGATGAACATTAGAGAGGCACTCAGTATGATATTTTGGGTCCATTTTCAGAAGCTTGGAAATACAGTACACAAGATTTCTTAAGCTTATGGAAAACCCTAAAACCATGACCGGAAGACATGGTAGAGCCTCAAACAGTCAGCTGGAGGCAGTCTAGTACACCTTCCGAACCACTGCCTGTACAGAGAATCACCAGAGAAAAGTTGGAAAGTTTTGTTTAGTGGGCGCAACATCTGTGGTCATGTTCCGGAGAGAGACAGAATGGGAAGGAGTTATAGAAGGGAACAGAACCCAGGAGACTGGACACAACACCCGATTAATAACTGGTACCCATTCACTGCTGGGTGGACAGGGGCGTAGGGTATCGGAAAAGCCGCCCAAATTTTTCCACTCCGCCTGGGAATCGACCCCGTGCTCTCTTGGTTGTGAGCTGAGTGTGCTAACCACTGCACCACGAAGACCCCATCAGCAAAGACGTCGCAGATTCCAGCCACTCTTCCAGACTTCCAAGCAGCATTTTTAAACATCTGGGCACCAACATTTGCCTGTTTGAAAAGCCTCCTCCTGTTTAAGTGCCCAAGTGTACAACAATATTCTGCTTAATAGTAAATTCCATGACTAAAACAGGAAAAAACATATAACATCTCTTTTTATACAGAAGGCGGAATAGCATGATTTTTCAAATGTTATATTGTTTCCATTGTAGGGCGAGGTGGACAACCCATAGTACTACTGGTGGGAAAATACTAATTAAAAATCTGTGTTTGCCCTAACAAGCAAAACAAAGAGTGCATAATACTCCTCAGGAAATGGCCTTCCTCTATCTCTTGAGCTTCCCCAGAGAATATTTTTTCTCCATAGGAAGTATTTTTTTTTTTCAACCCGGTAGCAGCGGGGATCATATTTCTTAATG
The DNA here is from genome assembly GCF_024679095.1 of Eriocheir sinensis. Lineage (NCBI taxonomy): Eukaryota > Metazoa > Arthropoda > Malacostraca > Decapoda > Varunidae > Eriocheir > Eriocheir sinensis. Next base: position 41,954 of record NW_026112236.1, read on the forward strand.
GTCCCTCTAAGCGAGAAAAATGAGAAAAAATCACCCCTCACACAAACCATTTCATAATATATATCAAAACATTTGTGATCAGCTTATGTATCATCTATTTTTTTGGGTTTAAATCATGGCACAAGTTTGGCTCGTCGCTGCTCCACGGTAAAGCCACAAATTTGTCCCGTCGCTGCTACCAGGTTAATTGGTGTACGGCTTGTGAGCAGCAGGGGGTCACACACGAGGTGTTCACGGCCCGCACAATTTTATAAATAAATTTCTTAAAAATCTGGCTTTGCACCAAGACTCAAACCCAAATGCCTAAAGTAATCCCAAGGCTGTGGGCTTCCTTTGAAGTATCAGTTTAGATTGTTTGGACTTCCAATTCTGCAAGTGATGTCAGTGTTTTAACTTGTAATTTTTAGGTGGTTTTCTATGCTCGTCAAATGTATCCAGCAGGCTTTACAATAACATTTTGCGTCCAGTAATAGCTGTACCCACAAGTTTGTTTACGGGACTCCCACGAACACAGCACAACAATATCTTTCCATGCTAATATCCTTTCAGTATGATCCTGTTCACCATGGAAACCTTCACCAGCAAAGTCAAGACATATTCACAATAACCACATAATTGAGTACTAGGATTTCTGGTTTGGGTCGGTCGTGTCCTTGAAGACCCCCGGCTAATACCTTTTCAGTATGATCCTATTTGCCATGGAAACCTTCACCAGCAAAGTCAAGACATATTCACAATCACAACACATCACACAATCGAGCACTGGGAATTCTGGTTTGGGTCGGTCGTGTCCTTGAAAACCTCCGGCCGCTTCTTGCACTCCCCGATCCTCACAGTCAGGAAGTTGGCCGTCACATCCGTCAGGAAGATCTCATCCGCCAGCCAATGGCAGTACCAGTAGCTCGGGTCGGGTGCCACCAGGACCTGCGGAAATGGGGTGATCCTTTCAGTAGAGTTTGAGGGAGTTTTAAGAGATTTCGTAAGCATTTCCAAGAGTCTCCTAAGTAACGGAAAGCTCCCAAGAGTTATCAGGGGTTCCAAAGAGCTCTCCCAGGTTACAGAAAGCTCCCAAGAGTTTCCGAGAGGCAGGGTTGGAAAAATCATGATGTTCTAAAAAAAAATTAAAAAATCGACTTAATTGATTTAAAGGAGATTTTCTTATTTAAATCGATTTTTTGAGAAATGATTTTTTCCATAAATTCTTCTTTGTTTCCATTTTTTTTTATGTGTTCTATAGCACCGGTGTGCCTTCTTCAGGGGCCTGTGGTCGGCCCAGCCCGTCATGGCGCAGGCAATTTTATAGTGACGCCATTTAATCTTGGCTTGCTGCCCAGACTCATTCTTGATTTACTTGGGCGGTTTCTGAGAGTCCCGGGTTGCTGGGTGGTCTTCAGGACAGCATGGGTAGTCTTAGGCCCCTCGCTGGTGACAAAAAAAAAGTGAAAGTAACATTGAAAGGTACAGGAAATTATAAAATGCAGAACTGTCCATTAGGAGAATGCCAAGGCCGCATAGAGAATGCAAGGAGCCTTGCCTACTCAGCCTGATGGGGACAATTTCTTGTATTAAACTTGGCCAATGAAATCATAGTTTAATATACATTACCCAAGAGGAGTTTTTCACACAAAAATCATAAGTAGGAGTAATAGTTTATCTTTTTTTATGATTTTGAATATTTTTCTTGTAAGAGACGGCAATGATTAACTGGTGCCTGACTTGTAAGAGATGGCAATGATTAACTGGTGCCTGACTTGTAAGAGACGGCAATGACTGGTGCAAAGAGATGGCAATGATTAACTGGTGCCTGACTGTAAGAGCAATGATTAACTGGTGCCTGACTTGTAACGGCAATGATTAACTGGTGCCTGACTTGCTAGAGGACCAATACAGGACCACTACAGGACAAGTAGATTTGATACTTTTCTCAACTGATTCTGATTATATATATATATATATATATATATATATATATATATATATATATATATATATATATATATATATATATATATATATATATAAATCATTTTAAATACAAGTATATTTAATTTTGATATATATATATATATATATATATATATATATATATCTGCATAAATCATTTTAAATACAATTATATTTAATTTTGATTTAAATCATGATTTTACTCTCAAATAATTTCATTTAAATCGATTTAAATCACTTGATTTCTTTAAATCTGATTTGATCTAAACTCACTTAACAAGCAGCAGCACTAGACACAAACACGCTGGTTAAGAGCTGCGAAAGTAAGCACAGGGATGAAAGAGTTAAGATGCTGGTGAACTCTTGCATAAGGGATTTAGACAGCACAGGGATGAAAGAGTTAAGATGCTGGTGAACTCTTGCATAAGGGATTTAGACAGCACAGGGATGAAAGAGTTAAGATGCTGGTGAACTCACTACAAGGGATGATAGATGCAGGGGAAAGCAGTTAACTTTAAAGGGATTTAGACAGCACAGGGATGAAAGAGTGAAGATGCTGGTTAACTCTTGCATAAGGGATTTAGACAGCACAGGGATGAAAGAGTTAAGATGCTGGTTAACTCTTGCATAAGGGATTTAGACAGCACAGGGATGAAAGAGTGAAGATGCTGGTTAACTCTTGCATAAGGGATTTGGACAGCACAGGGATGAAAGAGTGAAGATGCTGGTGAACTCTTGCATAAGGGATTTGGACAGCACAGGGATGAAAGAGTGAAGATGCTGGTGAACTCTTGCATAAGGGATTTGGACAGCACAGGGATGAAAGAGTGAAGATGCTGGTGAACTCTTGCATAAGGGATTTGGACAGCACAGGGATGAAAGAGTGAAGATGCTGGTGAACTCTTGCATAAGGGATTTGGACAGCACAGGGATGAAAGAGTGAAGATGCTGGTGAACTCTTGCATAAGGGATTTGGACAGCACAGGGATGAAAGAGTGAAGATGCTGGTGAACTCTTGCATAAGGGATTTGGACAGCACAGGGATGAAAGAGTGAAGATGCTGGTGAACTCTTGCATAAGGGATTTGGACAGCACAGGGATGAAAGAGTGAAGATGCTGGTGAACTCTTGCATAAGGGATTTGGACAGCACAGGGATGAAAGAGTGAAGATGCTGGTGAACTCTTGCATAAGGGATTTGGACAGCACAGGGATGAAAGAGTGAAGATGCTGGTGAACTCTTGCATAAGGGATTTGGACAGCACGGATGAAAGAGTGAAGATGCTGGTGAACTCTTGCATAAGGGATTTGTTAGACAGCACAGGGATGAAAGAGTGAAGATGCTGGTGAACTCTTGCATAAGGGATTTGGACAGCACAGGATGCATGAAAGAGTGAAGAGTGAAGATGCTGGTGAACTCTTGCATAAGGAATTTGGACAGCACAGGGATGAAAGAGTGAAGATGCTGGTGAACTCTTGCATAAGGGATTTGGACAGCACAGGGATGAAAGAGTGAAGATGCTGGTGAACTCTTGCATAAGGGATTTGGACAGCACAGGGATGAAAGAGTGAAGATGCTGGTGAACTTTGCATAAGGGATTTGGACAGCACAGGGATGCATTAAGGATTTGGACAGCACAGGGATGAAAGAGGGAAGATGCTGGTGAACACTTGCATAATGGATTTGGACAGCACAGGGATGCATTAAGGGATTTGGACAGCACAGGATGAAAGAGTGAAGATGCTGGTGAACTCTTGCATAAGGGATGTGACAGCACAGGGATGAAAGAGTGAAGATGCTGGTGAACTCTTGCATAAGGGATGTGAGCAAGGATGTGACAGCACAGGGATGAAAGTGAAGATGCTGGTGAACTCACCATAAGGGATGTGACAGCATAAGACCTAGACCCCCCTGTCTGCCACCTGTCGGCGGAATACCCTGCTGGCGGGGGCTCTCAGAAGCACTGCACGCCCTGCTGGTCAACAAAATCGGCACACAGGGTCACGGGAAACCTGGTCAAGGGAGACTTGTTAATATTGCTTGTTGAAAGTTCAGTTATAAAGTAAATAAAAATACATGGAAAATAAGGAGTCAAAAAGATGGATGAGAAGAGGAAGGAGGAGGAGGAGGAGGAGGAGGAGGAGGAGGAGGATCAAGAATAAGAACAAAAAGATAGAAAAATAGGGAGAAGGAAGAGAAAGAAAACAAGAGAAAAGGAGGAAGAAGAAGAGAGGAAATAGTGGATGAAGGACCTCTCTTCCTCCTCCTCCCAGTCATTATCAACTAATTCTTCTCTATTCCTCCTCCTCCTAAAAGATTTCCATGCATATAACAATAATATGATGATAATAATAATAATAATAATAATAATAATAATAATATGTTTATCTATGCCTCTGTCTGGCCTTAGCAGTTTAAGGGAAGGAAGGAAGGGAAGGAAGGCCTGGCCTTTGAGAGCAGTTTAAGGAAGGGAAGGAGAAGGAAGGAAGGCAAAGGAAAGGGAAGGAAAAGGAAGGGGAAGGAAAAGGAAGGGAAGGGGAAGGGAAAGGGAAGGAAAGGAAGAGAAGGGATGAAAGGAAGAGAAGGGAAGGGGGAAGGAAGAAAGAAGGAAAAGGGAAGGAAGGGAAGGAAGGAAGGAAGGGAAGGGAAAGGAAGAGAAGGAAAGGGAAGGGAAGGAAGGGAAGGAAAGAAGGGGAAAGGAAAGGAAGGAAAGGGAAAGGAAAGGAAGAGAAGGAAGGAAGGGAAAGGGAAGGGAAGGGATGGGAAAGGAAGAGAAGTAATGGGAAAGGAAGAGAAGGAAAGGGAAGGGAAGGGAAGGGAAGGAAAGGGATGGGAAAGGAAGAGAAGGGATGGGAAAGGAAGAGAAGGAAAGGGAAGGAAGGAAGGAAAGGAAGGAAGAAGGAATGAAAGGAAGAGAAGGAAAGGAAGGAAAGGGAATGACAGGGAAGGGAGGAAGGAAGGAAAGGGAATGAAAGGAAGGAAGGAAGGATGGGAAGGAAGAGAAGGAAGGGAAGGAAGAGAAGGAAAGGGAAGGAAAGGGAAGGGAAGGGATGGGAAAGGAAGAGAAGGGATGGGAAAGGAAGAGAAGGAAAGGGAAGGGAAGGCAATGGAAGGCAAGGTAAGGGAAAGGAAGGAAGGATGGAAGTGAAGGCAAGGAAAGGGAAGGGAAAGGAAGAGAAGGTATGGGAAAGGAAGAGAAGGAAAGGGAAGGGAAGGGAATGAAAGGGAATGAAAGGGAAGGGAAAGGAAGGGAAGGGATGGGAAAGGAAGAGAAGGAAAGGGAAGGGAAGGGAAGGAAAGGGAATGAAAGGGAAGGGAAAGGAAGAGAAGGGATGGGAAAGGAAGAGAAGGAAAGGGAAGGGAAGGAAAGGGAAGGAAAGGGAAGGGAAAGGAAGAGAAGGGATGGGAAAGGAAGAGAAGGAAAGGGAATGAAAGGGAAGGGAAAGGAAGAGAAGGGATGGGAAAGGAAGAGAAGGAAAGGGAAGGGAAGGGAAGGGAAGGAAAGGGAATGAAAGGGAAGGGAAAGGAAGAGAAGGGATGGGAAAGGAAGAGAAGGGATGGGAAAGGAAGAGAAGGAAAGGGAAGGGAAGGGAACGGAAGTGAAGGAAAGGGAAGGGAACGGAAGGGAAGGATGGGAAAGGAAGAGAAGGAAGGGATGGGAAAGGAAGAGCCGGGATGGGAAAGGAAGAGAAGGAAAGGGAAGGGAAGGAAAGGGAAGGAAAGGGAAGGGAAAGGAAGAGAAGGGATGGGAAAGGAAGAGAAGGAAAGGGAAGGGAAGGGAAGGAAAGGGAATGAAAGGGATGGGAAAGGAAGAGAAGGAAAGGGAAGGGAAGGAAAGGGAAGGGAATGAAAGGGAAGGGAAAGGAAGAGAAGGAAAGGGAAGGGAAGGGAAGGAAAGGGAAGGGAATGAAAGGGAAGGGAAAGGAAGAGAAGGGATGGGAAAGGAAGAGAAGGAAAGGGAAGGGAAGGGAAGGGAAGGGAAGGGAATGAAAGGGAAGGGAAAGGAAGAGAAGGGAAGGGAATGGAAGAGAGGAAGGGAAGGAAAGGGAATGAAAGGGAAGGGAAAGGAAGAGAAGGGATGGGAAAGGAAGAGAAGGGATGGGAAGGGAAGGGAAGGAAAGGGAATGAAAGGGAAGGGAAAGGAAGAGAAGGGATGGGAAAGGAAGAGAAGGGATGGGAAAGGAAGAGAAGGAAAGGGAAGGGAAGGAAAGGGAAGGAAAGGGAATGAAAGGGAAGGGAAAGGAAGAGAAGGGATGGGAAAGGAAGAGAAGGGATGGGAAAGGAAGAGAAGGAAAGGGAAGGGAAGGAAAGGGAAAGGAAGAGAAGGGATGGGAAAGGAAGAGAAGGAAAGGGAAGGGAAGGGAAGGAAAGGGAATGAAAGGGAAGGGAAAGGAAGAGAAGGGATGGGAAAGGAAGAGAAGGAAAGGGAAGGGAAGGGAAGGAAAGGGAATGAAAGGGAAGGGAAAGGAAGAGAAGGAAAGGGAAGGGAAGGGAAGGGAAAGGAAGAGAAGGGAAGGGAAAGGAAGAGAAGGAAAGGGAAGGGAAGGAAAGGAAGGGAAGGATGGGAAAGGAAGAGAAGGGAAAGGGAAGGGCAAGGAAGGAAAGGGAAGGGAATGAAAGGGAAGGAAAGGAAGAGAAGGGATGGGAAGAGAAGAGAAAGGGAATGAAAGGAAGGGAAAAGGAAGAGAAGGGAAGGGAAAGGAAGAAGGAAAGGGAAGGTAAGTAAAGGGAAAGGAAGAGAAGGGATGGGAAAGGAAGAGAAGGAAAGGGAATGAAAGGGAAGGGAAGGAAAGGGATGGGAAAGGAAGAGAAGGGATGGGAAAGGAAGAGAAGGAAAGGGAAGGGAAGGGAAGGAAAGGGAATGAAAGGGAAGGGAAAGGAAGAGAAGGAAAGGGAAGGGATGGGAAAGGAAGAGAAGGAAAGGGAAGGGAAGGGAAGGAATGAAAGGGAAAGGAAGGAAAGGAAAGGGAAGGGATGGGAAATGGAGGAAGGGAAAGAAAGGGAAGGGAAGGGAAGGAAAGGGATGAGATGGGAAAGGAAGGAAAGGGATGGGAAAGGAAGAGAAGGGATGGGAAAGGAAGAGAAGGAAAGGGAAGGGAAGGGAAGGGAAGGGAAGGGATGGGAAAGGAAGAGAAGGAAAGGGAAGGGAAGGGAATGAAAGGGAATGAAAGGGAAGGGAAAGGAAGGGAATGGATGGGAAAGGAAGAGAAGGAAAGGGAAGGGAAGGGAAGGAAAGGGAATGAAAGGGAAGGGAAAGGAAGAGAAGGGATGGGAAAGGAAGAGAAGGGATGGGAAAGGAAGAGAAGGGATGGGAAAGGAAGAGAAGGGAAGGGAAGGAAAGGGAAGGAAAGGGAAGGGAAAGGAAGAGAAGGGATGGGAAAGGAAGAGAAGGGATGGGAAAGGAAGGGAAGGGATGGGAAAGGAAGAGAAGGGATGGGAAAGGAAGAGAAGGGATGGGAAAGGAAGGGAAGGGATGGGAAAGGAAGAGAAGGGATGGGAAAGGAAGAGAAGGGATGGGAAAGGAAGAGAAGGAAAGGAAAGGGAAGGGAAGGGAAGGAAAGGGAATGAAAGGGAAGGGAAAGGAAGAGAAGGGATGGGAAAGGAAGAGAAGGGATGGGAAAGGAAGAGAAGGGAAGGGAAGGAAAGGGAATGAAAGGGAAGGGAAAGGAAGAGAAGGGATGGGAAAGGAAGAGAAGGGATGGGAAAGGAAGAGAAGGAAAGGGAAGGGAAGGAAAGGGAAGGGAAAGGAAGAGAAGGGATGGGAAAGGAAGAGAAGGAAAGGGAAGGGAAGGGAAGGAAAGGGAATGAAAGGGAAGGGAAAGGAAGAGAAGGGATGGGAAAGGAAGAGAAGGAAAGGGAAGGGAAGGGAAGGAAAGGGAATGAAAGGGAAGGGAAAGGAAGAGAAGGTAAGGGAAGGAAGGAAGGAAAGGAAGAGAAGGGATGTGAAAGGAAGAGAAGGAAAGGGAAGGGAAGGGAAGGAAAGGGAATGAAAGGGATGGGAAAGGAAGAAGGAAAGGAAGGAAGGGAAGGAAAGGAAGGGAATGAAAGGAAGGAAAGGAAGGGAAGGAAAGGAAGGAATGGAAGGGAACGGAAAGGAAGGGAAGGGATGGGAACGGAAGGAAAGGGAAGGGAAGGGAAGGGAAAGGAAGAGAAGGGATGGGAAAGGAAGAGAAGGAAAGGGAATGAAAGGGAAGGGAAAGGAAGAGAAGGGATGGGAAAGGAAGAGAAGGAAAGGGAATGAAAGGGAAGGGAAAGGAAGAGAAGGGATGGGAAAGGAAGAGAAGGGAAGGGAAGGAAAGGGAATGAAAGGGAAGAGAAGGGATGGGAAAGGAAGAGAAGGAAAGGGAAGGGAAAGGAAGAGAAGGGATGGGAAAGGAAGAGAAGGAAAGGGAATGAAAGGGAAGGGAAAGGAAGAGAAGGGAAGGGAAAGGAAGAGAAGGAAAGGGAATGAAAGGGAAGGGAAAGGAAGAGAAGGGAAGGGAAAGGAAGAGAAGGGAAGGGAAAGGAAGAGAAGGAAAGGGAATGAAAGGGAAGGGAAAGGAAAAGAAGGGATGGGAAAGGAAGAGAAGGAAAGGGAATGAAAGGGAAGGGAAAGGAAGAGAAGGGATGGGAAAGGAAGAGAAGGAAAGGGAATGAAAGGGAAGGGAAAGGAAGAGAAGGGATGGGAAAGGAAGAGAAGGAAAGGGAATGAAAGGGAAGGGAAAGGAAGAGAAGGGAAGGGAAAGGAAGAGAAGGAAAGGGAATGAAAGGGAAGGGAAAGGAAGGGAAGGGAAAGGAAGTGAAGGAAAGGGAAGGGAAAGGAAGAGAAGGAAAGGGAATGAAAGGGAAGGGAAAGGAAGAGAAGGGATGGGAAAGGAAGAGAAGGAAAGGGAAGGGAATGAAAGGGAAGGGAAAGGAAGAGAAGGGATGGGAAAGGAAAAGAAGGGATGGAAAAGGAAGAGAAGGAAAGGGAATGAAAAGGAAGGGAAAGGAAGAGAAGGGATGGGAAAGGAAGAGAAGGAAAGGGAATGAAAGGGATGGGAAAGGAAGAGAAGGAAAGGGAATGAAAAGGAAGGGAAAGGAAGAGAAGGGATGGGAAAGGAAGAGAAGGAAAGGGAATGAAAGGGAAGGGAAAGGAAGAGAAGGGAAGGGAAAGGAAGAGAAGGAAAGGGAATGAAAGGGAAGGGAAAGGAAGAGAAGGGATGGGAAAGGAAGAGAAGGAAAGGGAATGAAAGGGAAGGAAAGGGAAGGGAATGAAAGGGAAGGGAAGGAAAGGGAATGAAAGGAAAAGGGAAGAGAGAGAGAGAATTCATATTATTTAAAAAGTTACTGAGAGAGAGAGAGAGAGAGAGAGAGAGAGAGAGAGAGAGAGAGAGAGAGAGAGAGAGAGAGAGAGAGAGAGAGAAACTAAAATAAATAAAATACATATAATACATAATTCTGAACACACACAGACAGAAAATAATAATAATAATAATAATAATAATAATAATAACAATAACAATAATAACATACATTCACAGTCATTAACATTAATAAAAAGGAAAGATTAGATGATAAAAATTGAAAAGGAAGGAAGGAAGGAAGGAAGGAACAAAGGAAGGAAAATAAAAGGAAAATAGACATTATAAATACAAAATAAACATATATGTATAATGTCCAGCCACACTAAACGCTCGCCTTTCCCTTCCTCCATTATTGCATTTCTGTGTGTGTCTGTACTTGGCCTTCTTTTCTAAATATGTTAGTAGTAGCACAGAAAACGGTATTCAGATGTATATTTTTCATTAGAAAGTTCAGTTCAACTTGAGAGATATTTTCTAAACATCATTTGTTGAATATCGGCTCAATTCATAAATATTTCCTGCTGTTATTGATATTTAAAACCATCAACCCGGAAGCTGCGGGGGGTCATGTTTCTTAGGTTAGGTTAGGTTAGGTTAGGTTAAAGGCCCCTCTAAGTAAAACAATGAGAAAGAATCATCACTCACGCAAACCATTTCATAACATATATCAATGCATTTGTGATCAGTTTATGCATCATTTATTTTTGGGGGGTTTATATCATGGCAAAAATGTGGCCCGTCGCTGGTACCCGCTAAAGCCACAAATTTGGTCCGTCGCTGCTACCGGGTTAAGGAAACAGACTCTTTAATCTTCTCGTTAATAGATGGACAAAGAGTAACAAGAGAAAATAGTACAAATCTTCATGTCCCGCGCTTTAATACATCTCTCTATTATGATAGCATTGCCTGTCTTGGTCCACGAATATGGAACTCACTGCCATTAAGGAAACAGACTCTTTAATCTTCTCGTTAATAGATGGACAAAGAGCAAATAGTACAAATCTTCATGTCCCGCGATTTAATACAACTACTGCCGTGCTATACAAGGCTGTGATCTCTGCAGTATTTTACTTTAAGGACTAGTATTTACTCTATCTCTGTATTCATTCCCATCTAGTGCTTGGGCAATGTTCTCCGTCCCCCCATTTTATTGTCTTATTGTCCAGGGGGAGGTACTGCCCCCTCCCTTGTTGTGCTTTCCTTCCTACCATTGTATCTTTTTAATTTCCTGGTGCTACCTACACATGTATTAATAGCTGTATAATCACACTGTCCTGACTGGGGGTTGGGATGGCATGTTCCTCCCTTCTCCCTTGTTGTTTACCTGCAACAATAAACTATCAATCAATCAATCAATCTCTCTGTAATAATAGCATTGCCTGTCTTGGTCCACGAATATGGAACTCACTGCTATTAAGGAAACAGACTCTTTAATCTTCTCGTTAATAGATGGACAAAGAACAAATAGTACAAATCTTCATGTCCCGCGATTTAATACATCTCTCTGTAATAATAGCATTGCCTGTCTTGGTCCACGAATATGGAACTCACTGCTATTAAGGAAACAGACTCTTTAATCTTCTCGTTAATAGATGGACAAAGAGCAAACAGTACAAATCTTCATGTCCCGCGCTTTAATACATCTCTCTGTAATAATAGCATTGCCTGTCTTGGTCCAGGAATATGGAACTCACTGCCATTAAGGAAACAGACTCTTTAATCTTCTCGTTAATAGATGGACAAAGAGCAAACAGTACAAATCTTCATGTCCCGCGATTTAATACATCTCTCTGTAATAATAGCATTGCCTGTCTTGGTCCACGAATATGGAACTCACTGCTATTAAGGAAACAGACTCTTTAATCTTCTCGTTAATAGATGGACAAAGAGTAACAAGAGAAAATAGTACAAATCTTCATGTCCCGCGATTTAATACATCTCTCTGTAATAATAGCATTGCCTGTCTTGGTCCACGAATATGGAACTCACTGCTATTAAGGAAACAGACTCTTTAATCTTCTCGTTAATAGATGGACAAAGAGCAAACAGTACAAATCTTCATGTCCCGCGATTTAATACATCTCTCTGTAATAATAGCATTGCCTGTCTTGGTCCACGAATATGGAACTCACTGCTATTAAGGAAACAGACTCTTTAATCTTCTCGTTAATAGATGGACAAAGAGCAAATAGTACAAATCTTCATGTCCCGCGATTTAATACATCTCTCTGTAATAATAGCATTGCCTGTCTTGGTCCACGAATATGGAACTCACTGCTATTAAGAAAACAGACTCTTTAATCTTCTCGTTAATAGATGGACAAAGAGCAAATAGTACAAATCTTCATGTCCCGCGCTTTAATACATCTCTCTGTAATAATAGCATTGCCTGTCTTGGTCCACGAATATGGAACTCACTGCTATTAAGGAAACAGACTCTTTAATCTTCTCGTTAATAGATGGACAAAGAGCAAACAGTACAAATCTTCATGTCCCGCGCTTTAATACATCTCTGTAATAATAGCATTGCCTGTCTTGGTCCACGAATATGGAACTCACTGCTATTAAGGAAACAGACTCTTTAATCTTCTCGTTAATAGATGGACAAAGAGCAAATAGTACAAATCTTCATGTCCCGCGATTTAATACATCTCTGTAATAATAGCATTGCCTGTCTTGGTCCACGAATATGGAACTCACTGCCAACACATTTAAAAAAATCTTATGTTAACCTGTGATCTTTCGACATTCAAAAAGAAAAAAAAATAATTAATTGTCAGAATGAATGAGAATTTCTATATATTTGGTGTATAGTAAAAGGTTTGATATATAGGTATGTGCATGTGTGTATGTTTTATGTATGTATATATATGTATGTATGTGTATGTGTGTATATGTATATGTATATGTATGTATGTGTGAATGCATGTGTACGTTTGTGTGCGTTTACGAGTATGTGAATGCAAATCTATGAATGTATAAGTACATTTTGATTGATTGATATGAGAAAAACAATTACTTAAATACACACCGCATAGGTCTATATATGGGAGGCCTAAGTAGGGGGGGGCGCTGGGCCCTCTACAGCTACTCCGCGGTGTTAAAGATAAATTGCAATACCCAACGCGATTAATGACACTAATGGCCATGTTTTAACGAGGATATGACAATCACTGAGTAAGGTTTGGCCAGGAAGTCTAACAGGCGTATCCTCTCCCTTTCCTTGCTACACCACGACTGAGTCCACTTGTCATTAAAGCTCAGTAACGTTGCCGCGTCGCCGTTCGTGAAATCTCATATTTATCGTTTATTTGAGACTTAGCGATGGTCTGGATACATCGGGAAGTAATGATTTTAACTCTAATAATAAATGAGTGATGTTGTATGTGTCCAGGAGGTCAGGAAATGGTAAACACAGGAGGGTAAATATACGGCGACATGGCACCTTTACAGATGTGGTCATCAAGATATCGTACTCAACGCCTTGAAATGTATCAACATTGCTCTAAATGCCAATTCTGGCCCCTCCAAGGACGGGATTTATCTTTTTATTACCCTTACGATCCTAAAATAATAATTACTCATAGCTTCATGGCGCCTGGGAAGCATAAATCATATTTTGTTAAAGAAAGTGTCGTACGCTGGACATGGCTACGTGTTTGGGAATTAGAACTTATGGTTTTATGCTATTTTAAACCATTTTCTCATGTTTTGGTGTCCAATATTGGGTAAAAAGGGACGAGAACTCCATTTCTGGCCTCAAAATGGCGCTAGGGCTAACAGTTTGTGAGATATATGGATGTTTCTGAGCCATCACCTTACTTAACTTTCAGATCATGCCATTCCTTAATCCCTTACTAATTCCTACGTCCCTGGCACTCAACAACACCAGACTTTTTCGGGGAATGCATCGTATCCTTAGAAATGCCCTACGGGGAGTATTAATGGTGATACGATTTATTTTCCGTCGCTAACTCTAAGACGCTGCCATTCAGTATTTCCTAATTAATTCTTACCCTCTTGGCACTGGAAAGAAAGGTAATTTTACGAGCAATCTTTTGATATCCTTAACGAGGCTCTACGTGCATCACAGACGGAGATATAAGCAGGTAAAGATTTCACCCCCCTCCTCGGCAACTCTACGGGGATAAACTACCACATTTACCCCGCGAGGCCTAACACGAAAAAGTTTAAAAATTGAAAAATCGTTATTCCTTCTTCCAGTTTGATGAGAGAGGTTGATATACGTGAAGAAAAACATACTAAAATTTCTGGTGCTATCAGAATTGCGATAGGCCTAAAACTGACGGAGTTATGAACGGTTTTGTGAGAGCCTTCGAAAACTTTCTAGGCCTATAACTCTTGAATCAATCCGTGTTGCAATATGCCTGATTAGCAACTGGTAGAAAAAATTCCGAGGAACACGCTGGTGCTTTCAGAATTACGCTACCACTAATGGGTATAGAGATATATTGATTTGAAATTTCGCACTTTTTCGACATTTGACCCAACGTCACTCGCTTATTACGTATTATTTATCCTTCGGCAATAAATAATAAAATTGTTGAAATTCGACGAGGAATACAACGCTGGTCTCGGATTTGCGCTACCACCTTTAGTTTCGGAGAGAGCATGTCATTTTTTAACCGCCTGTCACGCCTTAACTACTGCAGATATGTTTATGAAATTAAATATCTTGAGGTGACCCAACACGGCCTATATTTCGGCGTTATCAGATTTAAGATTTGACGCGTATTTCCAAAGATAGCTTTTTTTGCTTATTTTGCTTGTGTATTATTGATCAACTGATATCTGATGTAAAATTTGACGGAGAATAACGTGGCGTCGTCAGAATAGAGATAACTTTATTAGGTATCAAGATATCCTAGCTAAAGCGTTTATCAGAATGTTTTGATTCTGCATAGATTCCTGCATCCATGTCTAAGTAATGTCTTAATGTCGGGCATGATTTGGAGAGGGAAAATAACGAGGAATCCATTTCTGGTCTTGGTTTTGCGCTAGCTTAATTATTATAGAAATTATTAGCTATATTCCAAGAAATGGTCGTAACCCTCAATTTTATCCTCTCGTTTTTTCTCGTGTTCGTTGCACTCAGCTGGTGTAGAATTTGACGCTGAACATTTTGGTGCTTATTAGAATCCGATCGGTAGAGTATTAACGGAGCTATGAACGATTTTGTGTTTCCACCGTTATGAAACTCTCCGGTGTTTACGGCCAGAATTTCACCTCCTCTAAAACCATCTTTTTTCAAATATGCAAGTTTCGTTATTCTTGCCTCCAGCTTGATCAGAGAGGTTCATAGACGTGAAGAAAACAATATTAGAATTTCTGGTGCTATCAGAATTGCGCTAGGCCTAAAACTGACGGAGATATCCACGATTTAAAAAAACGTGCTGAAACTTTGAAGGCCTATAACTCCATTAATACTGTAAAGTTTTGTATGCCCAATTGTCGCCTGGGAGAACCAGTTGCGGGGAATACGCTGGTGCCTTCAGAATGACGCTACGACCAATAGTTATGGAGTTATTATGATCTGTTTTTCGCGTTTTTTTTTAACTTTGATCCAACGTTCTTCGTTTAATATCTATTTTTTCTCATTCGTCAATAGATAATGAAAGTTTTAGAATTTAACGATGAATACAACGCTGATCTCGAATCTTCGCTACAACCTTTAGTTTTGGAGATAACACGTCATTTCTTTAGCCACCTGTCACGCCTTTACTAGTAAAGATACGTTTATGGAAATAAGTATAGCGATTTGAACCGACATGAGCTATAATTTGAGGTTTTCAAATTTAACTTTGAACGTGTTTGGTTCTTTTTTTTTATTTCTTGATATTTCTTGATGAGCAACTGATACAAGGTGTAGAGTTTGCCGGAGAACACGATGGCGCTATCAGAATCAAGATAGCTTTTTTCGTTATTGAGCTATACCGGTCCAAAGTTTGGTCTTAACGGTTTTCGCCTGCGCCTCTTGCTGTGTCCATGTTTTCCTCGTGTTCGTGGAGCTCCCCGGGTGTAGTATTCGATGCTGAACATTTTGGTCTTTACTAGAATCCGATCGGTTGAGTATTAACGGAGCAATTAACGATTTTGTGTTTAGGGGGGGGGGAGTGGTCGGGTGGTATCACCGGGGGGGTGGTAGGGGCCTATGGCGGGGGGGGGTGTCTGTGGGGTGGCCCGGGGATGGGGGTGTAGGGGGCGGAGGGGGAGGGTGAACGATGTTTTTTATTTTTCGTTTAGTTTAAAAATGTTTCG
>NW_026112236.1:60000-180000 GCF_024679095.1 Eriocheir sinensis
GGGAAGGTTAGATTAGGTTAGGGAAGGTTAGGTAAGGTTAGATTAGGTGAGGTAAGGAAAACCGAGGTTTGACTGTATTTTTATTTTATTTTCTCTTTTTTGTGTGTGTGTTTCTCTGTCCTCTCTCTCTCTCTCTCTCTCTCTCTCTCTCTCTCTCTCTCTCTCTCTCTCTCTCTCTCTCTCTCTCTCTCTCTGTAATTACCTTTCTGTCTACCTATTTCTGGTTTTATTCTTTTCTCTCTCTCTCTCTCTCTCTCTCTCTCTCTCTCTCTCTCTCTCTCTCCCTTCCCTTCCATACCAAAACCATTCTTCTTACTATTATTATTATTATTGCAGGAGTAGCTGTGAATGGCCTCAATGAAGAACATGAGACACAAGCAAAGATAGGAGGAGGAGGAATACATACATAGGAAGAATACATAGGAAGAACAGACACCAGAAGACCTATCGGTCTATGGCGAGGGTGTCTGTTTAAGGAGGAGGAGAGAAGGAGGAGGGCCTGATACAACATGAAAGCCTTCCCAAATGTGTGTGTGTATTTACCTAGTTGTATTTACCTAGTTGTAGTTTTACAGGGCCTGGGCATTATGCTCGTGTGGTCCCGTCTCCGTGTCTGCATTTATCCAACTTATCTGTAAAGCTTTGCACACTCCTCGCTGATACTATATCCTCGCTCAGACTGTTCCAAACCTCTACATTTCTTTGTGGGAAGCTATACTTCTTTGTGTCTCTCAAGCATCTCCCCTTTCTCAATTTTTTACTGTGTCCTCTTGTATTTCTGCTTATGTTTCCTTCTGTTAGTAGCAGTTCTTCATTATCTACTTCATCTATTTTGTTTAATAATTTATAAATTTGGATTAGGTCTCCCCTTTCTCTTCTTTGTTCCAGTGTTGTTAAGTTCATTTCCTTTAATCTTTCCTCGTATATTAATCCCTCCAACTCTGGGACCATTTTTGATGCCATCCTTTGTATTCTTTCTAGTTTCTTTATATGCTTCTTCTTATGGGGAGACCACACTACCTCTGCATATTCTAATTTTGGTCTAATCATGGTAGTGATTAGCCTTCTCATCATGTCCTTGTCCATGTAGTTAAATGCTACTCCAATATTTCTCACCAAGTTATATGTGTCTCTAAAGATCCGATTTATATGACTCTCTGGTTGATTATCATCCCTCATCACTACTCCCAGATCTCTCTCTTCATGCACTTTTTTTAATGTTTCACCATTTCCCATTTTGTATATCCAGATTGGTCTTGTTTCACTTTTACCCATTTCCATAACATGACATTTTTTCACATTAAATTCCATCTCCCAATCCATACTCCATTTCCAAATTTTGTATAGGTCTTCTTGCAATATTTCACAATCTTCTTTGTTTCTTATATGTTTTTGTAATTTAGCGTCGTCAGCAAACAGGTTTATGTAGCTATTAACTCCTTCAGCCATGTCATTTACATATACCAGGAAGATTATCGGTGCTAATACTGAACCCTGTGGTACTCCGTGTGTGTGTGTGTGCTTGCAGGGAGATGAACCTTTATTTGACTAATGAGACTTTCTTTCAGGTCTGTGCGGAGGTGGGGGAGGAAGACTGCAGGAGGCTGTAGAGGGGTGGATTGGGTGAAGGGGGACTTGACAACACTACCATGCAAGCTGGGCTAAGGTAATGTATGATTGGTTTTGTTACGCTCAAAGGGAAGGGCGATCCCAGATACGTCGCAGAGGCGCTGTTTTGGCCTGGCCGTAGTGAGTTTCTTTATGTGCACCATTTAATTCTGCATGTTTTCGTATATAATACATGATGATTATGTTGAGTTTATGGCTGAAAGCTTGTTATATTCAATAGCGACATTTGAAATTTAGCGCGCGCGGTGATCTCGGATACAGCAGAGGGCGCTGTTTTGGCCCGGCCGTAGTGAGTTTCTTTATGTGCACCATTTAATTCTGCATGTTTTCGTATATAATACATGATGATTATGTTGAGTTTATGGCTGAAAACTTGTTATATTCAATAGCGACATTTGAAATTTGGCGCGCACGGTGATCTCGGATACGGTCCAGGGCGCTGTTTTGGCCTGGCCGTAGTGAGTTTCTTTATGTGCACCATTTAATTCTGCATGTTTTCATATATAATACATGATGATTATGTAGAGTTTATGGCTGAAAGCTTGTTATATTCAATAGCGACATTTGAAATTTATGCTGCTGGTATCCGGATACAGCAGAGGGCGCTGTTTTGGCCAACCTGTAGTGAGTTTCTTTATGTGCACCATTTAATTCTGCATGTTTTCGTATATAATACATGATGATTATGTTGAGTTTATGGCTGAAAGCTTGTTATATTCAATAGCGACATTTGAAATTTGGCGCGCACGGTGATCTCGAATACGGTCCGGGGCGCTGTTTTGGCCCGGCCGTAGTGAAGGGGTTAAGTGTAGTCTATGAAGGCTACTTATCTATAAGCATTTAAGTGTAAGGTTCTGTGGGGTAACTAATCTAAGTGTAATGGTGCATTCTGTGGGAATTACTTAAGTGTAATCTATGAAGGCTACATCTATAAGTATATAAGTATGTAAGGTCCTGTGGGATAACTAATCTAAGGTTATGTACAACTACTGGTTCTGGTGCTGTGGGTAACTCCTACAAACCCTTTCTACTATGGCTATTAATTAACAAAAACCTCTTACTTTCAGCTTGTGTACTGGGTTAAAAAATAGTTGATGTTAGAGCCGGAAGCATCTGACAATCCCATCTCTTTCTTACAGGCCAAGCACTACAGAGGAGGAGGAGGAGAAGAAGGAGGAAGAAGAAGAAGAAGAAGAAGAAGGAGGAGGAGGAGGAGAAGAAGAAGGAGAAGAAGGAGAAAGAGGAGGAGGAGGAGGAGGAGGCAACTTATAAATACAGGCAGAAGTATATGTGCCAAGGAAAATATTTAAATGATCTGTATTATGTAAAGTATTGAATTTAAAATATATCTACTAATAATTTCTATGCATGTTTACAGGGTTACATATTTAAGCTGTAATATTATTTACATGTATTTAAGTGGGGTTTTAAGTATAAGGTGTTTGGTATTGCTATACTTATAAAATCTTCGGTTTTGGGTATATAATTCTAAGTAAGTGTTTCCCTACGTTATTTAAGTGTAAAGTAAGTGTGTAAGGTATTAAGTTATATATTAAAGTGTGTACCGGGTTCTCTAATAAGTGTGTAGTGATGGCAAGTATTTAAGTGTAATGTATAAAGGTTACATACATATATAAGTATTTAAGTGGGAGCAGCAAGTAGTGGGCTTTTTTTTCTACACTTTTTTGCCCTTGAAAAAAAAAATACTGTGAAATCTTTAAGTGTACTGTATGAAGGCTATACATTTATAAGTATGTGTAACGTCCTGTGAGGGCTAACTAATGTAAGGGTGATTTCATAAGTGTTACCGTAGTGGTGTGACTTGATCAGCAACCTCTACTGCAATTAGTCTGAGTACAATTACTGGTTCTGGTACTCTGAGTATTAACAAAACCTTTTCAGTTACCAAGGACAACCTCTGCTGCTCCGGGTATCAACTCATGCACTCCTGGGACTGGTGTAACATCTGCATGCCCTCGTAATAACTCACTCTGCTTCTGCTGTTCGTAACACCTCGCTCTGCGCCTACTGTCGTAACGAAGAGCATGGCTTCTGTGTACTAACTCCCGCTCGCTTAACCCGCATGGATTTTGCATAACACCTCCTATAGTCTTCGCCCTTCCTTCATAACTAATCGCACGGCTTTGCATGGAAACTCCGGCAACTTACGGCTTAAATTTTGCATGAGAACTACTCCTGCTTAAGTATGACAATTCTCTGTGGCTTTCGTAACAACTCATGGATTTTGCATAACCCCATTCCATTTCCGCTGTCATGCTAACCCATACTAATGCTGGCTGGAGTATCCTAACCCATAGTCTAAGCTGCCGGCCAGAGCTTCGGGTGACCCCTAACTTGAAGCCTGTCGGATCAGCGTCTAGCGAGGGAGGTTCCGTCAGGTTCCGCTCCCCCCTAAAGCTGTCTCCCTTCACCTTAAAAAAATAGTTTGACATCATTTGAGAGCAGCAGTACAGGCCAGGTATCAGAGAGGGGTTCAGGCCTATATGGGGGCACCTCCGTTAGGCTTGTACCTCAAAAAATAAAAGATTGAAAATTAAAAAAGACTGTATGTGAGAATCCTGACTATGGAGGGAGATTATCCTCAAACACGTACGGTTATATATATGTGTCTTTTACCCACCCATGCGTGCAGTACGGTTGAACATTAGAACATAAGAACGTGGTGGTGGTGGTGGTGGTGGTAGGGGGTCATGTTTCTTAACGGTCCCTCTAAGCGAGAAAAATGAGAAAAAATCATCACTCACACAAACCATTTCATAATACATATCAAAGCATTTGTCATCACATTATGTATCATCTATTTTGGGGGGTTTATATCATGGCACAAATTTGGCCCGTCGCTGCTACATGGTAAAGCCACAAATTTGGCCCGTCACTGCTACACGGTAAAGCCACAAATTTGGCCCGTCACTGCTACACGGTAAAGCCACAAATTTGGCCCGTCGCTGCTACACGGTAAAGCCACAAATTTGGCCCGTCGCTGCTACACGGTATAGCCACAAATTTGGCCCGTCACTGCTACACGGTATAGCCACAAATTTGACCCGTCGCTGCTACCGTTTTAAAAAGCATTACCAAGCACATCAGACGCCCGGGAAACATACTATACTATAGGAAACCCTTACCAAGCACATGCAACCTCTACCAAGCCTTACCTCATAAAATAATCTACCAATTAATATATTTGCCTACTCTAACAGTCTACATTTATGTATTAATTTTTATTGTGTCATTTTAGTGTTGATTTGTATGTCTGTTGTTGATTGTATAATTCCAAGGCTGAAAAGGTCCGTAATTGGGTTCTCAAGGGTGTTTATTTAGGTTGATGGTACAGAGGAAGGGTCACATCTCCAACCGGGTCATAAAAGCACCCCTGCCTGTATATAACACCTCTGAAAGCCTTGTCAAATATGTGTTTTTTAGGTTGATGGTACAGAGGAAGGGTCACATTTCCACAGATCATAAAAGCATCTCGGAAAATGCCCAAACCTCCACTGAAAGCCTTGTCAAATATGTTTTATTTTTTTTACGTCATGGCCTATTGCGCCGGTAGGCTTCTTCCCGGTGGATCCTGATGGTCGGCCCAAGGCTTCTTCCCAGTGGGGCCTGATGGTCGGCCCAGCCCGTTCTGGCGCAGGCAAGTGTTTATAGTGGTGCCATCTTGCATTGGCTCATGCTGCCCTCCCGGAGCTCATCTTTAATCCTAGAATCTAGAGTCCGGGTTGATAGGTGGTCTTCTGGACAGCACGTGGGTAGTTTTAACCCGGTAGCAGCGAGGATCATGTTTCTTAATGGTCCCTCTAAGTGAGAAAAATGGGAAAAAATCATCACTCACACAAACCATTTCATAATAATATATATCAGCATTTGTGATAATTTTATGTATCATCTATTTTGGGGGGTTTAAATCATGGCACAAATTTGGCCCATCGCTGCTACACGTTAAAGCCACAAATTTGGCCCCTCGCTGCTACCGGGTTAAGCCACTTGGCATCTATTGGTCTGGGTAAGTTATATTTTATTGGTGAACATTGTAAAGTAAGTGTTTTTTCCTTCATAGCCGGAGAACAGATGCTGCCACTCAGCCACTCAGCCCTTGGAAACTGCAAATAGCTTAAATTCATGTGAGGATCTAACCTAACTCCCAGCTTAACTCAGCCCTTGGAAACTGGAAATAGCTTAAATTCATGCAAGGATCTAACCTAACTCCCAGCTCAACTCAGCCCTTGGAAACTGGAAATAGCTTAAATTCATGTGAGGATCTAACCTAACTCCCAGCTCAACTCAGCCCTTGGAAACTGGAAATAGCTTAAATTCATGCGAGGATCTAACCTAACTCCCAGCTCAACTCAGCCCTTGGAAACTGGAAATAGCTTAAATTCATGTGAGGATCTAACCTAACTCCCAGCTCAACTCAGCCCTTGGAAACTGGAAATAGCTTAAATTCATGCAAGGATCTAACCTAACTCCCAGCTCAACTCAGCCCTTGGAAACTGGAAATAGCTTAAATTCATGCGAGGATCTAACCTAACTCCCAGCTTAACTCAGCCCTTGGAAACTGGAAATAGCTTAAATTCATGCGAGGATCTAACCTAACTCCCAGCTTAACTCAGCCCTTGGAAACTGGAAATAGCTTAAATTCATGTGAGGATCTAACCTAACTCCCAGCTTAACTCAGCCCTTGGAAACTGGAAATAGCTTAAATTCATGCAAGGATCTAACCTAACTCCCAGCTCAACTCAGCCCTTGGAAACTGGAAATAGCTTAAATTCATGCGAGGATCTAACCTAACTCCCAGCTCAACTCAGCCCTTGGAAACTGGAAATAGCTTAAATTCATGCAAGGATCTAACCTAACTCCCAGCTCAACTCAGCCCTTGGAAACTGGAAATAGCTTAAATTCATGCAAGGATCTAACCTAACTCCCAGCTTAACTCAGCCCTTGGAAACTGGAAATAGCTTAAATTCATGCGAGGATCTAACCTAACTCCCAGCTCAACTCAGCCCTTGGAAACTGGAAATAGCTTAAATTCATGCGAGGATCTAACCTAACTCCCAGCTTAACTCAGCCCTTGGAAACTGGAAATAGCTTAAATTCATGCAAGGATCTAACCTAACTCCCAGCATAACTCAGCCCTTGGAAACTGGAAATAGCTTAAATTCATGCGAGGATCTAACCTAACTCCCAGCTCAACTCAGCCCTTGGAAACTGGAAATAGCTTAACTTGTGAGGTTCTGTCTACATATATCTATATTAATTTCATCTATAGCTTATCTTGGTCATTATTCTGCTTAGATGCTTATTACTGACTTAATAACAATGAGTCTATTCTTATGTGAGGAGAACTGTGTGTAGGAAGGGATTGAGTGAGGGAGTCTAGCCATCTGCAAAGGACTTGTATTCAGAATTTGCTATATATTTAACACTTGAAAGCTTATAATTAGTACCGGGAAAAATTCAAGGGGCTAAACCATCACATTGAAAGAGGGAGGGTTGACCTAGGAGAATGAATTAGCTCCCCAGCCACCCACAAACTATTTATATAGAGGGAATTTGACTGTTTGGAAAAGTCCCGTGCTGTCAGAATTTACTATGTATTTACTGTTGAAAGTTCAGACTTGTTTATAATCTAAGTTCCTGAGCATATCAATGAACAAGGATTGACCGAGAATTAATTATGTCCCCAAACAGTATTTAATAGGATCAATTAGTGATTAATTACCCAACACAGCACTCAGATATATTAATACTGACTATGTATCCAAGTTCCAAGGCATCAGATTGAGTGAGGCCTACAGAGATTAATTACACCCCCAAAGGAAGAATTTTAATTGCTAAATCCAGTTGGTATAGAAAGAGAGAGGATCGAGGTTAGGTTGAATATGGAATGACTATATAGGCCTACACAGAATCACAAAAGTAGCCTATAAGTATTGCAAGTAATTTATAAGAACAGTTCATAAGGAAGAATTTTAATGTCTAAATCCAGTTGGTATAGAGAGAGAGAGGATTGAGGTTAGGTTGAGTATTATGGAATGTAGGCCTACACAGAGTCACAAAAGTAGCCTATAAGTATTGCAAGTAATTTATAAGTGGGGAAGGATTGGTCAACAACCTCATGGCCCAGAATCAGTCAGCATGTGTTAGTTTCCCATCTGAGCTCAGCATATGGGGGTTTATTAAGTCAGTAATGTTAATTCTCACTCAGCATAGCCTGTGTATCAATGCTGACTATTTTGAACTCAGGATGGTCAAGATATCAGCATGACAGCATTAAAGATTCAATGATGTCAGGCTGTACTCAGCATGACCGATTTTTTCATACCAATTCTATGCTATAAATATAATATGCTGACTTTGTTAATCTGAGTTTAGTAAGGATTTGATCAGCATGGCTTAATTAACATACAAGTTACAGCATGGCCATTTTTTATGCTCAATTTATATCAGCTCAGCATAAACGTTTTTGAGTGCTGTACGTGACCTTCCTTTAAGTCAGCATGCATTAATTGTCTGAAGCCAGTATCCATGGCCTCGTCCAACTCAGCATATGTTGTTAAATAGGAAGATTTTTGTAGCGATATGCTTCAGCTCGATCAGCATGTTATCAGCATATGTATGGCCTCTATTTTCAGAGCTCAGCCTAGGCTTGATTGTTATAGATGTCTTGTGGCTCTCAGCATTCAGCATGGCTCAGCTAGACTCGATGAAGAAAAGTGATATATGAAGTCAGCATTTTAAAGTCAGCATCTCTCTCTCTTCCCGTATTTAGGGGGTAAATCTTACGAACGATCTTCCCATCACGGCTTAATTCGATATCAGCCCTTAATTGGTGTTACCGTTAAGTATAGCATTAAATATTATGCATGCAGGGGGCGAGAAAGGTGGAAAAAGAGTAAAATATGACAAGGTGGAAGCATTATTATGGCAAGCGGGCGGTGTTGCCATTCTGAAAAAAAAAACGTTATTTTTTCGTAAGTCTATAAGATTATTTCAGCTATCCCTCGTGTCTTGGTATGCTAGGTCACAGGTTAAGTCATGCAATAAACATGTTCTGTACGGGTGTGGTGACTCCGGAAACGATATATCAGTAGTGTACGCGCTGAGGTGACCGATCAGCTGATTAAAACAGCTGATTGGGTACGCGGAGGTTTAAACATTACGTCATAGCTTTCGGATAGGTTTTAATTTACAGATTTACACAGAAAATCAGACCCCATGGTCCAGACTAAGTGGCCTGTCCTTAAACTAAGTGATTCAACATTAATCCGATGGCTCCATAACGTTGCATTTCAACTCTAGTTAATATATTGAGTTGAAGGAAGTGACGGCCGAGCTTGTTTTTAAAGGAAATCAATCGTGTGACCACTGAAGGAAGGCAGGGAGCTTATTCCATTCTCGCACTACAACGTTGATGAAGAAAAATTTGGTTCAGTCTGAATTTACTTGTCTACATTTGAGCTTTACGCCTTAATTTGTTCCTCGTACGCAAAGTGTCATCGATCATTAACAATATTGATCTGTCTACATTCGTGAAACATATGGAGCCAAGCTCAGCAAATTCAGCATGGCCCAGAATTTCTTTAAGTCGGCATGGTCTGAAGTCAGCATGGCCTAGCTGGCTCGATCCCTCAACTCAGCATGTCGGTACAGGAAGCTTTTTTGTAGCGATATGCTTAATTCACCTCAGCCTATGACCTTTTCTGAGCTCAGCATACTACTACTACTACTACTACTACTACTACTACTACTACTACTACTACTACTACTACTACTACTACTACTACTACTACTACTACTACTACTACTACTACTACTACTACTACTACTACTACTACTACTACTACTACTACTACTACTACTACTACTACTACTACTACTACTACTACTACTACTACTACTACTACTACTACTACTATTACTACTACTACTACTACTACTACTACTACTACTACTACTACTATTACTAGGGTTTAATTATGAACAAGTCAGCAATGCTCACTCAGGATGGCCCCTAGCTGTTTCTCAATGCTGATCCTATTTTGAACTCAGCATGCATTAAAAAGTTACTGATTTCAGTCTGTATAACCACTCTGAGCTCAGCATGGTGGTCTATATATGACAGCATGATCGTTTTCTTGATATGCTGAGTTCGGAGTTCAACATGGATTTAAGTTAAGATTAGCATATGAGTCAGCATGGCCATAAGTTTAAATCAGCTTGCATAAGATCGAGTCAGCATGGCTATCTCTTTCAATGCTGACTTTTTATAGGCTCACCATAGGAATTATACAAGTGAACAATGCCGTCATTGAACTCAACTTACTGCATATATTGTGACCTTTATTTCAAGTCAGCATGCATCATGAAGTCAGCATGTGACCGTAAGTTTAAATCAGCTTGATAGCATAAGATATAGCATTTCAGCATATATCCTTCAACTTAATATCAACTAGAGTAGAAATGCAACGTTTTGGAGCCTTCTGATTAATGTAAAATCACTTAGGTTTAAGGACAGACCACCAAGTCTGGACCATGGGGTCTGTGTGGTCTGATTTTCTATGTAAATCTATGTAAAGGTTGGAACAATTAGTTTTGAGGTACAACAATGAGTTTTCCTGTTCCAACGTCCATCTTTCCTTATTAAATATTTCAAAGCCATTATTTACACGGTTATAGGTTTAATTAAAGAGAAAAAGCGATATAATTACCAGTTTATACAGGAAGAAACGTTGTAACCAATGGCTTTAAGATCTAATTAATACGTGATTCATTTCCCTTCCTCCCTCCCTCTATCTCCCTCTCCCTCCCTCCCTCCCTCCATGCTTCACTTAAGGGAGACTACTAAGTGTATTAAGAACTCCCTGAAGCCATTATTCCCACATATAAGCTCATTACATAATATTGTAAGCCCGTGCTGAAGAGTGATAGGATTTTATACTTTCTGCAGTTTCGTTCACAACATGTGCCGAGACCCAGACCCAGACCAACCCATTAATAACGAATAATAATGATTCCAAGGCCTTACCGCTGTTATTAAGGCCCCGGCAGGACTTAATTGGGGTTTACTAATGACAGGACACGCGATAAAAGGGCAAAGGGGCAGTTAAATAGAGTAATTAATGTTTCCGAGGTTAAACTAAAACTATTTATGTCAGCGATAATATACCTAAGCACTGCAAAGAAAGCCCTATTAATTAAACATTTCGACCCTATCTCTAAATAAATCTAGTTATTGGAGCGGAAAAGACAGTTCCAGGGTCATTTAATTCAAGTACGAGAATCTATTGAGCTGGCAGGAATCAGCTCGCAGCCGAAAAATAGCTCGCAAAGGGGACTTGAAACTGCTTAATTTTCAATATATCACTCACTGCTATCGTTTAACTGTCCCTTTGCGACTTCAATACACTGCAAATACATCAGATAAACACTTGAAATCAGTAGAAGGCTTTAAAACAAACACATAGGAGATTACATAGGAGGAACTACTCTGAGCTGATACTCACTCCTGGTTTGGGCAATCTCAACGCTTATATATAGATCACAGGTGGTTAAAGAGACTTAAATCAAGGCAAATTAAGACGTTTTTTGCTGTCTTTACCCCATTGGACATGTGTAGTGGGTAGTATCGCAACTTATTTCCCCGAGGAGGCATTTCTCGTACACACCCGGCCCCAGCCGTGGAGGGAGGAGGCTGGTGTGTTATTTTTGTGTTTTTTGAAGCGAATTATCCTGTTGCCGAGGGAGCCATGCATCTAGAAACGGTAAATAGTCCCTTGTGATTGTTTTGGGCGGGTGAGGGCAGTGAATTAAGGCTTGTAATAGGTGGAAATAGGGAAAATGTATCGGTGGGGGAGAGGTGGATTTAAATGGCCGCCGTGGTCGTGCAGAAGTTCATCGTTTTTTACTGATTTCCGGTAAACTAGAGTACGTAGCGGCACGGGGCTTGAAGGGCATGCCGACACGTGCATTGCATTCCTGTGTGTGAAGTTGGAGAGCGGGATATAAGCCGGTAAGGTCAGAAAGGTCACGTATATAACTGGCTTGGGGTGTCCGGCTCCATATATGACCTTAATTATTAATGACCTCTAAGACCTTCGGGCACTATGATAGGGAGAACTGAGATGAATGACCTAATTTATGGGGTCAAATGAGGTGTGAGTGTCTTAAATGTTGAATTATGGGCGTTTAGCGGTGAGGTCATAAGGGCGTGACGGAGCGAACCATATGTGACGTATTAATATTATATCAGTTATCAATAACACCTAAGAACTTTGAACACTATGAGAGGGAGAACTAAGCTGAATGACCTAATGTATGGGGTCAAATGAGGTGTGAGTGTCTTAAATATTGAATTATGGGCGTTTAGCGGTGAGGTCATAAGGGCGTGATGGAGCGAACCATACGTGACCTTATATCCGTGAGTTTTGACCAGTGTAAGATGCCTGGGTACTCCTATATTAAGGGTTAGGGTGTATTTGTGTTGTATTATTGCAGATATGGGGTGAAGGGAAGGGGAGGGAAGGGAAGGAAGGAGAGGGAAGGAAAGGGAAGGGAAGGAAGGAGAGGGAAGGAAAGGGAAGGGAAGGAAGGAGAGGGAAGGGAAGGAAGGAGAGGGAAGGGAAGGAAAGGGGAGGGAAGGAAAGGAAAGGGAAGGGAAATATTGAAGGTTAACGTGAGCTAGAAGTGTTTCAAGGGTGACTCGTCTAGCGGGCGGGGTGAATTTTACGAATTTTTCAGATTTATTTATTTCAGTGTTATTTCTCTTGATTTTTTTGCGTTTTCATCGTCATGGTTGTGATTTCATGTGTGTCTGAGGTGGTATTGATGGTGATTGTGGTGATTTTAGGTGATGCATGTGGTGGTGATGACCCGGGGTGGTGAACCTATTAACTCTAAGGGGGAGTATGTAGGTTAGCGTTGTTGACTTGACCACATGTGCTTACCCTAGGCCATCGGGTGTCATTCTAGAGTTATACATGCTCCTGGTACTGTGAAGGCTGGCATGAACCTGTATTTTGCCTGTCAAGATTTACTTTGGTCTCACAGGAGGTTAAGGTTAAAATCTAAGTTTAATCCAAGGTTAGGATAACTTAGTGATGACCAACATCTTATCCTAGACCTGGGGGCTTCGTGGTGCAGTGGTTAGCAGTTAGCACACCCGGCTCACAACCGAGAGAGCTCGGGTTTGATTCCCGGGCAGAGTGGGAAAATTTGGGAGGCTTTTCCGATACCCTATGCCCTGTCCACCCAGCAGTGTACCAGGTGTTAATTGGGGGTTGTGTCCCGTCTCCTGGGATCTGTTCACTTCTTTAATTCCTTCCCCTTCTGTCTCTCTCCGGCATATGACCACAGATGTTGCGCCGACTAAATGAAATTTTCCAACTTTTTTATCCTAGACCATCGGGTGTTATTCTGGAGGTCTGCTCATGATACCGCGAGGGCCGGAATTGACCTATTTTGTCTGTCAATTTTTATCTTGCTCTCACAGGAGGTTATGTTAAAATCTAAGTTTAATCCAAGGTTAGGATAACTTAGTGCTGACCGGGCATTTTTTTTGTTAATGTTTCCGATATTTTTCAGCCCTTGAATATATAAATAAGTGTGAAATGATGAGACTTGGGTGTTTTTTTCTGGAATAACACCCACTTGTTTAGGATAAATAGGCAGGATAGGCCTCTCACCACACTGCCGTTGATGTCACTGGCGGGAGAGGTGGCTACAGTCATCTCCATACTCCCCGCCTCTTAAAATATTGTCTTGGGGTGCAACGCTGTATATATTTGTTTTATTTCATTGTGGTAGTAGAGCGCACGGCAGGTACGATTAACCCGGTAGCTGTGGGGATCATGTTTCTTAACTTGGTAGCAGTGATGGGTCAAATTTGTGTCTTTACCGTGTAGCAGCGACGGGCCAAATTTGTGGCTTTACCATGTAGCAGCGATGGGCCAAACCTGTGTCTTTACCATATAGCAGCGACGGGCCAAATTTGTGGCTTAACCGTGTAGCAGCGACGGGCCAAATTTGTGTCTTTACCGTGTAGCAGCGATGGGCCAAATTTGTGGCTCTACCGTGTAGCAGCGACGGGCCAAATTTGTGTCTTTACCGTGTAGCAGCGACGGGCCAAATTTGTGGCTTTACCGTGTAGCAGCGACGGGCCAAATTTGTGGCTTTACCGTGTAGCAGCGACGGGCCAAATTTGTGCCATGATATAAACCCCCCAAAATAGATGATACATAATCTGATCACAAATGCTTTATATATAATATGAAATGGTTTGTGTGAGGGGTGAATTTTTTCCATTTTTCTCGCTTGGAGGGACCATTAAGAAACATGATCCCTGCTGCTTCCACCACTAGGTTTAAGGCCCTTCCCTCTAAGCGAGAAAAATGAGAAAAAAATCATCACTCACACAAACCACTTCTTAATATATATCAATGCATTTGTGATCAGTTAATGCATCATCTGTTTATTTATTTATTTATTTATTTATTTATTTATTTATTTTTACGTCTTGGCCTATTGCGCCGGTAGGCTTCTTCCCGGTGGATCCTGATGGTTGATGGTGGGGTTTATATCCTTCTTAATATATCAAGTTACATATCATAGCAAGAATTTGGCCCGTCGCTGGTACACTGTAAAGCCACAAATTTGGGCCCTTGTTACAACCAGGTTAAGTTAGGTCTTGTTAGGATAGCTCAGCAAGTTTGGGCAGGTTAGGATAGCTTAGATTTAATTCTCTAAATATATGGTCTTGGGGGGGCACACCTGGAGATACATTTCTGTTTATATTGTGTTTTGTCAGTGGCTTGCTAAGGCTAGATTAGTTTCATTAAAGTTTGGGCAGGTTAGGATAGCTTAGATTTAATTCTCTAAATATATGGTCTTGGGGGGGACACACCTGGAGATACATTTCTGTTTATATTGTGTTTTGTCATTGGCTTGCTAAGGCTAGATTAGTTTCATTAAAGTTTGGTTAGATTAGGATGACTTAGATTTAATTCTCTTTATATATAATCTGGGATGACACATTGAGGCATATGTTTTTACTTTTTGCATATTTGGCGTCGGAACACAGGCCAGGGAAGGAGACGGTGGCTGAGTGGTTAGCGTGCCGGTCCTGCGTTCGCTGCGTCATGGATGATGAGGGTTTCAATCTGCTGCTGCCACAGACTACTTGTCCTGAAGACCACCACCATCATCCTGGACTGTATGGGACTGTCCAAGGGAAAGCTAGATGGGGCAGCTATAAACACTTGCCGGCTTGGGCCCACCACCAGGCCCAGCCAAGGGAGGTAAGGAAAACAAGTATGGCTAGGTTTGAATAAGTTTTATGTTAGAATAGCTTAGTATTAAATTATCTTGTAATTATTATTATTGTCATTATTATCATTCCTATTACGTGTAATATTATCCAGCTTGTAAGAGACTGTATGCATATACAAATACACTGTATTGCCAAGAAACAAGAGGAATGAACTATTTTAATGATAAATATAAGTGAATCTCGTTATTGAGGACCAGGAGACAGATTTTGTGTTGGAAGTCCGTAAATATAAGAGGCTGAGTACAACAGTCTGGCAATGTTGGCACTGCCTCAAAGTATAGGCCTGGCTGTATGTATAGTGTTATGAGGGGAGAGAGAGAGAGAGGGAGGGTGTAGAGGAAGAAAAGTATGTAAAAAAACAAATATGAGAGAGAGAGTATCAATTATCTTTTATTTTACAGCCCTTGATAGAGAGAGAGATTTCATAATATATTATCCCATGCCGTCTTTCCTGGTACAAGACTTTGAGAGTGGACACACATTTGCAGGTTGGTGTAGCAGTGCTGGGAGGTTCCATAACACAGGGCACTCCTCACCTCAACAACAGTCTCTTCACCGACAAGTAATTCTTCACCAACAAGCTTTTCAGCAGCTTGGAGGAATAGGTAAGCTTTCTACACATTTCCTGCCCTGCCTTCATTACCACCGCCAGAAGCCCCCAAAGGGTGAACCCGTTATATTGAGCTGTAAAATGTTCAGCTCACTTAGTAACCCAGTGTGTTGTAAAATGTTCAGTACATCCCCTTGCTTAGAGGGAAAGGCCTTTTAACCCAGTGGTTGTAGCAGCGGGGATCATGTTTCTTAATGGTCCCTCTAAGCGAGAAAAATGAGAAAAAATCACCCCTCACACAAACCATTTCATAATACATATCAAAGCATTTGTGATCAGTTTACACATCATCTATTTTGGGGGGTTTAAATCATGGCACAAATTTGGCCCGTTGCTGCTACACAGTAAAGCCACAAATTTGGCCCGTCACTGCTACACAGTAAAGCCACAAATTTGGTCCGTCACTGCTACACAGTAAAGCCACAAATTTGGTCCGTCACTGCTACACAGTAAAGCCACAAATTTGGTCCGTCACTGCTACACAGTAAAGCCACAAATTTGGCCCGTCACTGCTACACGGTAAAGCCACAAATTTGACCCGTCACTGCTACACGGTAAAGCCACAAATTTGGCCTGTCACTGCTTCACGGTAAAGCCACAAATTTGACCCGTCACTGCTACACGGTAAAGCCACAAATTTGGCCCGTCGCTGCTATTGGGTTAATACATTAGTAGGTCATGGAAACAACTGAAACACACGTTCTCATTTTTATTTAAATTTGTTCTTCACCTGCGTCGGCCACCGTCTGTCCTCACCCCGCGCTCCCGTCACCGGCCGCTGCCTCCACCTCCGCCACCCCACCTCACTTGCCTCCTCCCTCTTCCTCAGACTACCCATGCTATTGGTGACAAAGATAACTCCTTTAACCTGGTAGCAGCGACGGGACAAATTTGTGGCTCTACCGTGTAGCAGCGACGGGCCAAATTTGTGGCTTTACTGTGTACCAGTGATGGGCCAAATTTGTGCCATGATATAAATCCCCCCAAATAGATGAAACATTTGAAACATTTTATTATCCCTTTTTATACAATTATGTATTTACAATAATTTACTAGTGCAGGGAGCCCATTTAAAGCTGTATGCTTTTTGGGCAGTACTGGAAACTTAGGTGCCGGTTTTAATCAATAGTGCAAAAAGAAAAATATATAGAGAGCAATGAAAAAAAAAAAAACAATATATATATATATATATATATATATATATATAAATATATATATATATATATATATATATATATATATATATATATATATATATATACACATACAAACATATAATATATGACAAAAGTAAAATGATGATAATAATGTTATGCTGGAAGCTTCCCCCGGCGACCATAGGCCTCTAGAAGGCTCCCGGAGAAACGAGCAAGGGGGCGGGGAGCAAGGCGAGCCGTCCGCGCCCCACGGGGCGCGGCCAGGCGCCAGGCGGGAAGTGTTGCCAACTCGCACATATTTTAGCTACATGTTCTTGTATGATCTAAAATATACTGTAACATTCTAGACTGTACTGTTCTGGATATATATAGGAGAAGAGGGCGAGAGGAGCCCAGTCCCAGTCATAGTAAGCTAGTGGTAAGTGAAGAGTCAGAGTGAAGTGTACTACTAAGGAAGAATATTAAACTACAGAAGCTGTGCAAAGTGTTTACATATCTCCCTCCCACGGAGTCTCCTGACGGCGACACGGAACCCAAGTAACACGTCCGGCATAACAATAATAATAATAATAATAATAATAATAATAATAAGTTATAGAAATAATAATAATAATTAACTGTGATAATTATAAAATAATAGTAGTGTAAATAATAATTAAAGTGATAATATCAACACAATATCATTAGTACAAAATTGTAATTGATTTATAAAAATAATATGGTAGTACTGTAACTGATAATGTAAGTAGTAATAGTATTAATACAATAATAATAGTATAAGGTAATAATTGATTAAGCTGAGGACACACTCTGACAGATGATACATGGACTTAATAATTATAATTGAGAAGAATATGTTTTTTAAATTGTTCTTTAAAGGAGTGTATTGAATTTAGAGCTTTAATATTATTAGGAATAGAATTCCATGTTTTAGGTCCTGAATAAGAAAGTGAGTGTTGAAAAAGTGTTAAATTATGGGCAGGTGTACGTAAATTTTCATGAGTACGGGTGAAATAAGTATGTTGTGGCTGTAAAGACACGGAGGTTTCACTTTGATCTTTTTATACATGTAAATCCCAATTTGTAGCTTATTTATGTCAAAAGTTTTAAGGAATTTGTTTCTTTAAAGAGAGGTTGTGTGGGCAAAGTAGTCGCTGTTTGTAATAATTCTTATTATTTTCTTTTGAAGTCTAAACAGAGGTAACAGGTGTGGGGTAGGTGTTGCACCAGATAGGCGTACAGTAATACAGGTGTGGTAAGACATGTGCGTTATATAACATTTTCAAAACATCAATGGGCATTAATTCTTTAATTTGATATAACAGAGATACTAGCCTGGATAATTTAAGGATTTGGTTTGTTACGTGATGCTTAAAGGTCATGGTATCATCATACGTTATTCCTTATAATGTATGTTTATTAGTTCTGCTTATAATGTCTTGGGAAAAAAATAGGGACGGAAGCATTGATGGTGACTTATTAGTAAACAGCATATAAAATGTGTTGTTTAAGTTCACTGTTAATCTATTACTCAGACACCATTTATGAAAGGTTTGTAGGTCAGTGTTTGCTATATGTATCATGTCAGTAGGATTTTCACCAGTAATATTTAAGGTTGAGTCATCTGCGAAAAGGATTGTTTTAAGGTTTGTAAATATGTAAGTAATATCATTTATATATAAGAGAAACAGGATTGGACCCAAGACACTGCCCTGTGGAACACCGTATTGAAGAGGTAGAGATGCAGATAGACAAGTGTGGAATTTGGTTGATTGAGTTCTGTGGGACAAGTAATCCTGAAACCAGCCATGAATAATACCTCTAATTCCATAGTAATACAACTTACGTAATAATATATCGTGTCTGACTGTATCAAAAGCTTTGGTGAAGTCAACAAAGATGCTTAATAATGACTGTTTATTATCTAAAGTTTTATAGATTTCTTCTGAATAAGTTCTCAAGGCATCGAAAGTGTTTAGACCACGACGAAAACCAAACTGACTTGGATTAAGTATGTTTTTAGTTTCAAGAAAATTTATGAGGAATTTTCTCATTACTTTTTCAAAGATCTTAGAAAAACATTTAGTAAGGATATTGGTCTATAATTACTTAGTTCATCTTTGGGACCTTTCTTATGGATGGGGACAACAGTTGCATGTTTTAGGAGTTGAGGAAATTTACCATTATTGATAGAATTATTAAAGAGTATGGACAAGGGTATTGCAAGTTGTTTTTTGCTGTTTTTAATACAGATACTGGGATTTCATGCACATTGCACTTTTTGTTTTTAAGGGAATTAATTACAGTAATTACATCTTGGGGGATAATTATAGGAATTGTCATTGAATGAGGAAAGTCACCTTGAAGAAAGCTGAGAGGGTCTGTGGTGGAAGGTGGTAGACTGTGATCTATTTTAGGCGCAACATTTGTGTAAAATTCATTAAAAGCTTGTTCAATTTGTAAAGGTTCAGAGAGTTTTTTACAATTATAGATTATGTTATTTGTGGAACTCTTCTTATGGTCATGATTAGAAAGTTGGTGGATTGTTCGCCATATTTTACGGGTGTTATTTTTAAAACTAGTGAATTGAGCCATATAGTAAGATATTTTAGCTTGTTTTATAGTATTATTTAGGATGTTACGGTATTGTTTGTATTGAGCCTCGGTGACAGCACCAATTTTATAGTCCTTAAATAGATAATTTTTTGTCCTTATAGAGTTTAGTACTGCCTGTGATATCCAGGGATTGTTTAATCTTTTTTCAGTTATCAATTTAGATTTAAGTGGAAAACAATCACTAAAAGCTTTTTTAATATTGTCTAAGAAAATTTTACAGTTGTCATTGACATCGTGCTCATTAAGGAGAGCATTCCAATTGATCATATTGATTTTTTGAGCAAATTCTTGTTTATTTGTTTGATTTATTACCCTAAACTCAATTTTATGTAGATTCTTAGATTTAGAGGGAACTTTAACATTAAGGAAAATTGGTAGATGGTCCGATATTGGGTAATGGATTATACCAGATGAGAAAGTGTTGAAAAAATTTGTAAAAATATGGTCACAAATGCTTTGATATATATTGTGAAATGGTTTGTGGGAGGGGTGATTTTTTCTCATGGTGGTTGGTGGTGAGTAATGTGGTTACGTGGGTGGGCCTGCGTAAGTCTAGGTGAGTAGGGTAGTAGTAGCCTAGTATAGTAAAATCACTGAGAGCTGATGCCTATATATATATATATATATATATATATATATATATATATATATATATATATATATATATATATATATATATATATATATATATATATATATTTTGTGGCAAATAACCATATTTATCTAATTTGTTTTCTCCTGTCTCAGGCTCTTGCCTTGCAGGCCTTTGTACGGGGGCTATAACAGTGAGACCCTAGGTTGGGAATGGTTGTTTATACTATATTAAATAGTTAGCATTCAACCGATGGTTGAATGCTGCCACGTCAGCCTACGGCTTTCATCGGTAGTTGGGGTACCGGAGTTAGTTAGTTGTGTTCTGGAAGCGGAGGTGGCAAGGTGTTGGTCTTTCGTGGGTCGGCCATACATAAGTATTGTTCTAGTTTTATTTTGTAACATAAGCTCACTAGTTGTGTGAGGACGTATTAATTGTTCATTGTGGTGTGAATTTATTTGAGAAGTGAGTTATGGCTCGAAAGCTGGAAATCAGATAGCCGGTGTGTGGTGCTGTACCCATGTGTTTCCACTTTTATGCTTTATAGTTTTATTCTGTGTTTAAGTGCTTGGTCTCAGTAAATGCAAGTGTTTTTAGTGTCGGTTTGTTTTAGTTTGCCTTTAAGGCGGATGGTAATTGGTACACCCTACGATTGTATAACTAAAGTAAGTTCTAGCCGGTGGTGTAACAAATTGGGGCCTGTCCGGGATCCATCTATTGCAATAGAGAGTACGTGCATAATATTAAGATGAATGTACAAAAGTTCATTGATAATCCATCACTAGAGTTTTTGAGTGCAGGTACATTAAGGAAGGATGAGTGGATTGCTTTGGCAGAGCATTACGAAATTACTGTTAGGAAAAGTTGGAGGAAGATTCAGATTAAGAACGCTGTGATTAAAATGCTGGTAAATACTAGTGTTATTAAGGAGGAGGCCTTACATTTGTGTGAGGAGGAGGGGGCTACCTGTCTCAGTGAAAATGCACTGAGAGCTTTGGAGTTAGAGGTTGAGCAGCGGAAGTTGGAAGACAGAGAGAAGGAGAGAAGATTTCAGTTGACCATGCTTGAAAAGAAGTCTGAAATGGGCCTTATTGGAGAGCAGGCATTTGATGTGACAAAGTGCTGTAAGTTTGTGCCTGTATTTGATGAACTTGATGCTGAGGAATACTTCCTTCAGTTTGAGAATGTTGCCACAAGTTTGTCATGGCCAAAAGGGTATTGGCCCATAATTGCTCAGACTTCCTTTAAAGGAAAAGGGCTCTCAACCTACCTCTCCTTGATGACTGACCAGCAGAAAGATTACAGTATTGTCAAGGAATCTATCCTCCAAGCCTACCAGTTAACTCCAGAATTTTATCAGTCTAAATTTCGTAACTCTGCCAGGACTCCCAATCAGACTTTTATTGAGTATGCACATTTGCTGAGGAAATTGCATAATAGGTGGATTGCATCTCGTGGAGTAACCACATTTGATCAGTTACGTGAGCTTATGGTGCTAGAACAGTACTTGAACACCTTGCCATATGATATAAGAGTATATTTATGTGAAAAAGAGCTAGATTCACTTGATAGAGCAGCTTTCTTAGCTGAAAACTATAATCTAATTCATAAGGCTAACAGAAAGAGTTATCCTGACCAGAACACAACTCGACATGTTGGTAAGCCTTTGAGTACTGATTATGTTGGGAAAAGTGTGAACAGTGCAAGTTTTGACACTAAAATTTGCAATTACTGCAAGAAGCCAGGTCATTTTGTGGCAAGTTGTCCTAAGTTGGAGAAGAAAGATCAGAGTAGGTCCGATATAAAACCTGTTATTAATTATGTCTTTAAACCAGCAGATGTGAGTGATCCTGTTTTAACCACGTCTAATAAGTGTCAACAGCTGTTCCAACCATTCCGATTTGAGGGTAGTGTGTCAGCCTCTGAGGCCGGTCCGTCCATCCCTGTCAGTATCCTGCGTGATACAGGTGCCTCGCACAGTATTGTGGTAAGGAGTATTGTTCCTTTTGTTGAGGATTTGTACACTGGGGAGTTTGTTGTGCTGAAAGGTATTAATGAATGTACCACACTACCATTATGTAGACTCTACCTAAAGGCTGGCATAATTTCTCAGGTTGTAACTGTTGCAGTGCAGGATTCTTTGCCTGTTGAGGGAGTTACCTTTCTGCTAGGCAACGATATTGCTGGTTGTCGTATAATTCCGGATCCTGTAGTCTGTTCTAATCCCTTAACTTTTGACCCTGCAGTAAAGTTGACAGAACAGAATCCTGGATTGTTCCCTTCTTGTATTGTCACTAGGAGCCAATCAATGAACGCTGTCAAGGATACTGATGTTGACCTTGATTTGGATAAGGTATTCCCTAATGAGGCTATTCATGATGAGATGGTTGAGGAGCCTGTTAGTACTTCCAGTAGTGAGATAAAGTCTTCGGTAGAGACGGGTGATGTTCCTGTGACTCGTGAGATGTTGGTGGAGGCTCAGAGGGCAGATCCCTCTTTAGGCAAACTGTTGGATAGGGCAGTCTCGGAGGCTGAGAGTGAAGATGAGTCGGTCTGTTATTTTCTTAAATCAAGTATTCTTATGAGAAAATTTCATCCTCCAGAGGTCCCCAAAAGTGAGACATGGCATATTGTTACCCAAATTGTAGTGCCAACATGTTATCGTGACAGAGTCCTTAGTTTAGCTCACGATCATATAGGTGGTCATCTTGGTGTTAAGAAGACATTGTATAAGATACTGAAGTATTTCTTTTGGCCAGGAGTGAGTTCTGATGTTGCAAAATTTTGTAAGAACTGCCACATTTGTCAGATTGCTGGTAAGCCAAATCAGGTAATGCCTCGAGCTCCATTGCAACCCATCCCGGTGGTTTCTGAACCATTTCATAGGGTAATTATAGACTGTGTGGGTCCCTTAGAGAAAACCAGAAAGGGACATCAGTTTTGCTAACTATCATGGACACTACCACCCGCTATCCTGAAGCTGTGCCCTTGAGAAGCATAACCACCAAATCTATTATTCCCGTCCTTATAAAATTCTTCACGCAGTTTGGTCTCCCTAAAATAGTCCAGTCTGACCAAGGCACGAATTTCACTTCCAAGATATTTAAGGAAGTTTTAGCATCACTAGGAATTAAGCAGCATTTAGCTTCCTGCTATCATCCAGAAAGTCAGGGAGCGCTCGAACGATTCCATCAAACTTTGAAGTCCATGTTAACGAAATATTGTTTGGAGTCTGTTAAGGACTGGGATGAAGGAGTTCCATTAATGTTGTATGCTATCCGTAATACTACACAAGAAAGTCTAGGGTTTTCCCCAAATGAGCTACTCTTTGGAAGAGATGTAAGGGGACCATTAAAATTGCTGCATGAGAGCTGGATAGATGAAGAAAAGGATACCAATCTAAGTGATTATGTGGCAAAATTAAGAGATAGATTAAAGCATATGCAGGAGTTTGCAAGTGAGAATTTGTCAGTTGCGCAGAGAAAAATGAAGGTTCACCATGATGTTTCTGCTGTTGAAAGAGAATTTAATGTGGGAGATAAGGTTTTGTTGTTTTTGCCCATTATAAAATTCCCACTATAGGCAAGATACCAGGGCCCATATGAAGTGATTGGAAAAGAGGGTAACCTTAATTATGTAATATCTACTCCAGGGCGTCGTAAAACTAAGAGAGTTGTACATGTGAATTTGTTGAAAGAATATTGTTCTAGAGATGATGGCCAGGAAGAGGGTCATAGTGAAGGTCAAGGACAGGCATTGTGTCAGGATGTTGCGTATGATGAACCTATTAATTGTGACTTTGATGTAAAATGTAATGTGAAGCTTAATAATTCTAATGCTCTGTCGAATTTAGAAAGTAAACTTGTCCATTTGAGTGCAGAACAGAAATATGATATTAAGGAACTTTTGTGTGAGTTTAGAGATTTATGTTCTGATGTTCCAAGTCAAAGTACTGTTATGGAGCATGACATTGTGTTGATTGAAAACACAGCACCATACAGGATGTCACCCCAAAAAAAAGATATATTGAGAGAAGAAGTTCAATTTCTGTTGAAGCATGATTTGGTTGAGAAGAGTAAGAGTGAGTGGGCTTCTCCTTGCATATTGGTTCCTAAAGCAGATGGGTCCATGCGAATGTGTACGGACTATCGCCAAGTTAATGCCCGAACTAGGAGTGACTCGTTTCCCCTTCCTCGAATTGACGACATCATAGATTCCGTTGGAAATGCTATGTTCTTGACAAAAATTGACCTGCTAAAGGGTTACTATCAAGTGCCATTAACTGATAATGCAAAGAGCATCAGTGCTTTTGTAACATCTGACGGCTTGTACCAATATAGAGTAATGCCATTTGGATTACGTAATGCACCTTGTACCTTTCAAAGATTGATCACCAATGTGATTGATGGGTTGGAAAATGTGTATGGTTATCTTGATGATATAATTACTGTCTCTAATGACTGGCAAAAACACATGTTAACCCTCAGAGGTTTGTTTCAGAGGCTTAGAGAAGCCCACCTTACCATCAACCTAGTTAAAAGTGAATTTGGATATGGTAGCTTGAGTTTTCTGGGGCATGTGGTTGGAAGGGGAAGAGTGGCCCCAATAGATGCAAAGGTAGCCGCCATAAATGATTTACCTGTACCTAGTAATAGAAGGCAATTATTAAGATTTATTGGCATGGCTGGTTACTACCGTCATTTTTGTCAAAATTTCTCTGATGTAATTGCTCCATTATCAGATCTTGTGAGTCCGAAAAGAACATTTGTTTGGTCAGAAAGATGTCAAGAGGCTTTTAACAAAGTTAAATGGATCCTAACTTCCAAACCTGTACTTAAAAGTCCTGACTTTAGTAAACCCTTTCTTCTGCAAGTGGATGCAAGTGATTATGCTACTGGTGCAGTATTGTTGCAAGAGAGTTCTTATAAAATCCTACACCCTGTATGTTATTTGTCTTCAAAATTTAAAGCACATCAATGCAACTATTCTACAATTGAAAAAGAGGCTCTTGCTTTGTTGATTGCCTTAGAAAAATTTGAGGTCTACCTTGGACATAGTAATAGTAAAATAATTGTATATAGTGACCATAATCCCTTAACTTTTGTAAACAGGATGAAAAATAAGAACCAAAGGCTTACCAGATGGTGTTTGGCTCTACAACCATATGATTTGGAAATTCGTCACATTAAGGGATGCCATAATGTGATTGCAGATGCATTGTCTCGGGCTCTCACATAGAAATGTAATATTTTCGTATATTCTTATTTTGTAAACTTTTGTTTTATATGATGAAGACCTGTGGTTTTATCTTTAGGAGGGAGGTGTGAGGCAAATAACCATAATTATCTAATTAGTTTTCACCTGTATCAGGCTCATGCCTTGCAGGCCTTTGTACGTGGGCAATAACCGTAAGACCCTAGGTTGGGAATGGTTGTTTATACTATATTAAATAGTTAGCATTCAACCGATGGTTGAATGCTGCCACGTCAGCCTACGGCTTTCATCGGTAGTTGGGGTACCGGAGTTAGTTAGTTGTGTTCTGGAAGCGGAGGTGGCAAGGTGTTGGTCTTTCGTGGGTCGGCCATACATAAGTATTGTTCTAGTTTTATTTTGTAACATAAGCTCACTAGTTGTGTGAGGACGTATTAATTGTTCATTGTGGTGTGAATTTATTTGAGAAGTGAGTTATGGCTCGAAAGCTGGAAATCAGATAGCCGGTGTGTGGTGCTGTACCCATGTGTTTCCACTTTTATGCTTTATAGTTTTATTCTGTGTTTAAGTGCTTGGTCTCAGTAAATGCAAGTGTTTTTAGTGTCGGTTTGTTTTAGTTTGCCTTTAAGGCGGATGGTTATTGGTACACCTACGATTGTATATATATATATATATATATATATATATATATATATATATATATATATATATATATATATATATATATATATATATATATATATATATATATATATATATATATATATATATATATATATATATATATATATATATATATATATATATATATATATATATATATATATATATATATATATATATATATATATATATATATATATGTATATATATATATATATATGTATATATATATGTATATATATATGTATATATATGTATATATATATGTAGTATATCACACACACACACACACGCACACACACACACACGTCAATATGGTCACTGGGCACAGCATGGTGAGCTCTCTTCCTCTCCTTGCCAGTCTCACTGGTTATTTGTTTTCCTGAGACAGATTTATTTACGATAATGACCATTTTTTAGTAAGTATTAAACTGTTTGCATGGACAAAATAAGGAGAAAGAAAAGGTGTGAAATATGCACTTTAAATTTGGTATTGGCCAGCAGCCTCATCAGTGGCTGTCAGCCAGTGAGGAACAGGGAAAACTGACACGCTCTCCCTGTGGAAGGTGCTTCTCCTCAGCGAATCCATTTTAGTAGTACTGGGAATGAGGAGGCGCAACAGAGGTGAGCGGGGGAGGACAGGTCGACTGGTGTTCAGTAAAATTGTAAGATACGAATACCCTACGACGTGACGTGTTATATTAAGTGTTCGCAGTACTACATTATCAGCTGTAATTGCAGGAAGGTGGGTGGTGAGTTATGCGCATAGCTGGGCGTTATCGCGATACTTTATCACTGATAACAAAATCGGGTTGTCGGCCATCCACTGCTTATTTAAATATATATCGGTATCTTCGTTATTTTTGTAACCAAACTAGTGATAATCGCTACTTTTTTTCCGCCTCGGAAAAAAAAAAAGTCTCCTCCCTACTCGCATGCGTGGCCCGGGTGCCCGGTATTTTATGAAAAAACTTGGGGGTATGAATTATCTTTGGCGAAGAGATTTCGTACTTAGATCATCAACATTAAAATACTAGGTTATTTTTTTATGTTAGACTCAAAAATCAATATATCAAAGAGAAAAATCATTTAACTCTGCCCCCAAAATGATTATTCACTACCTCAAATTTGATATTCCATATTCGTTTGTGAGCATGCCATGGTATTGAAGGCACCCGGTGTTGTGTTATTTGGTGTCCCATCGTCAAAAGCTGGCGCTTGTGTTAACAAACACTGGTCTCTCGTGAACTGCGCATGTTCAGACCAGTAAGCATAGACCTGTACAGTATCACAAAGCTTTTTAACACATTAAGACCAGTTGCTGGAAGGCTGAATCAGACATACAGTACCACCATCCTCGCTGTTTCTGGAACGACACTCTGTACATATAAATACAACTCGTACAGAGTGTCGATCTAGAAACATCGGGGATGGTGGTAGTGGTACTGTATGTCTGATTCAGCCTTCCAGCAACTCTAAATTACGGTTAAAAAGCTTTGTGAGACTGTTCAGGTCTACGCTTGCTGGTCTGAGCATGCGCAGTTCACGAGAGACCACTGTTTGTCGGTGGGGACGCCAAATAACACAACACCGGTTCAGGCGTTTCTAGTATTACCGTCCATATGTACGTGTCAACGTGTGGTTTTCAGATTTTGTAAGTTTTTAAAAATACAGATAATGAAAATATGAATTCATCTATGTTTTTTATTTGAAATATCAATATAGTATCGTTTTCGCCTATCGGACTTGTCGCTAGATAGTATCGGAATTGTGGATTAATATCGGGTGTCGGTTATCGCCTATATTTGTGTTTCCAGTTAACGAATATCGGTTATCACTGATAAGGTTTTCCATTATCAGTTATCGGTTATCGGGAATAAGGTTTTCTGTTATCGTGCCCTGCTATGGTTATGCGAGCCAGGGTGGGCACCTGCTGGAGGCTAGGTGGGCGCGGGGTGGATAGGTTTAGTAGGGTTGAGTAAACGTGAGAATTACAATAACATTAATCCTCATGATTACCTGGTAGCATGTATATAATTTGTTTAATATTATTAGGTAGTATTAATGGTTTATATGGATCATGTGTCCCTCGTTCAGTAAAAATAGTAGTTGCTAATAGGCACACCTAAC
The DNA here is from genome assembly GCF_024679095.1 of Eriocheir sinensis. Lineage (NCBI taxonomy): Eukaryota > Metazoa > Arthropoda > Malacostraca > Decapoda > Varunidae > Eriocheir > Eriocheir sinensis. The sequence goes on from NW_026112236.1 coordinate 87,957, forward strand.
ACAACCAAAATATGGGGTACACACTTGGCGCAGGGACTGTTTTGGGGCGTCATTGAAGGTAACGGGCTCAAGAGTGGCCTGTCCAGATATTTTGTTTTTTATTTATTGATGATCCACGAGACATACTAGAGTTAAATCAAAGTATGTGTTTATCTTTGTATTCATTCCTACACACACTGGTAATATTTCTGTGGGGTCTGATTCACTTATTAGAGTGAAATTCTATTGTGGAAAACAGCCACAAATTCGTGTCACTGGTGAAAATGAAACTAATAATTTAAATTTTGCCACCATGAAATATATACAAATAGATAAATATGAGTGACTTCACCTGCTTTGCACAGTAAAAATATGCTATTTCAGGCATCTGACACCCTCAAAAAGGCGTGCGCACTCCTTTGGCCTCGGAGCTACAGCCTGGACATTGTGGTTAGGTCATTACATACTCAAATCAGGACTAGGTTTTGGGAGACAGGTCAGGTCATTTTGTAGACTTGTGATACTGGGCTAGACTGCACTGGGTACACCACACGCTGAAGTTGCACCCAATTTATTATGATATCATTTTGGAGCAGTGAGTGATGGGCTTTTTTTTTATTTATTTTTTTTTATACTGTAAAAATAAAAAGTATGTTGATGTTTACACAGTTAATTGACACCAAACTTGATTTGCAGACACTACCAAACGAAGAAGAGGAGGAGGAGGAGGAGGACTGGGAAGAAGACGAGGAACACAGGAGGAACCCATTGGTGAGTGTTAATTTATTTTTTCTAAAATGGTTAACGAGCAGTCAAGGAATTTTGATAATAAGGAGGGAAAGTTTGCAGCCAGGAACACCTTGGTACTGCAAACACACACACACACACATCAACTGGAATGTTTTCAAGATGCCTTAATACCACAATGTTGTTTTAAATTTGTAAGTTTGGGCAGGAAAATGTTTAAAACTATGACCCTGTGTCTTGGGAAGGTTCTGACCCCGACCCCTGAAGTGACCCTCTGGTGGTAGTGGCTGTGTGGAAGGAAGGAAGGAAGGAAGGAAGGGTTCAAAGTTGAAAGGAATTTATGTTTATATGTAAAATGTATCTTAAGGTTTACACAGAGCAATGACTCCTTACTTGAATTTCAGAGAGAACAAGAAGAAGAAGAAGAAGAAGAAGAAGAAGAAGAAGAGGAGGACACAGGAATTCCTTGGTAAGTGTTAATTTATTTTCCTCTATTTCTTTTCCATTTATCAATATTTTCCTTGCTTCTTTGTTTTCCTGTCTTCATTTTCTTTCTGTAATGGATTGTTCTGAGGAAGGAAGGAAGGAGGGAGGGAGGGAGAGGAAAGGAAGGAAGGAAGGAAGGAAGGAAGGAAGGAAGGAGCAATGGGAAGGGAAAGAAGGGAGGAAGGAAGGAGGGAGGGAGGGATGAAGGAAGGAAGGGAAAGAATGGAAGGAAGGAGGGAGAGAAAGAAGGAATGAAGGAGGGAAGGAAGGAAGGAAAAAGATAGGAAGGAAAGGGAAGGAGAGAAGGAAGGAACAGAGAGAAAAGAACAAGTGTATACCAGACAGAACAGTTCTAAACGAAGGAAGGCAGGGAGGGAGGGAAGGAAGGAAGCTCAGTAAGAATGTATCAGTTTGTAAGAACACAAACATGGGATCAATTTTTTATTACTAAACACAGAAATAGCAATTAAAAGGTCAAGGAGAGGTCAGGGGAGAGAGGTCACCTTCCTGCCTTCCTTCACTATGTATGTATGTATGTATGTAGGAGGGGAAGGGAAGGAAGGAAGGAAAGAGGGAAGGGAGGGAGAGGAATGAAGGAGGAAAGGATGGAATGAAGGAAGGGAGGCAAAGACTAAAGAAGGGAGGGAGGGAAGGAAGGAGGGATTGAAGGAAAGAAGGAGGGAAAGAGGAGAGAAAAGGAAAGGAAGGAATGGAGGAAAGGATGGAATGAAGGAAGGGAGGCAAGGACTAAAGGAGGGAGGGAGGGAAGGAAGGAGGGATTGAAGGAAAGAAGGAGGGAAAGAGGGAGAGAAAAGGAAAGGAAGGAATGGAGGAAAGGATGGAATGAAGGAAGGGAGGCAAGGACTAAAGGAGGGAGGGAGGGAAGGAAGGAGGGATTGAAGGAAAGAAGGAGGGAAAGAGGAAGAGAAAAGGAAAGGATGGAATGAAGGAAGGGAGGCAAGGAATAAAGGAGGGAGGGAGGGAAGGAAGGAAGGAAGGAGGGAGGAAGAGGAGAGAAAATGAATGTAGGACTATCTTGTGCGTCAGTCAGTTGTTGGCAATGTCCGCCATTTCTTTCCCACATTCAAGATTGGTTACTCAAGGAAAAAAATCCAAGACGCGTCCGACACAGGCGTAAGTGACCACAAGGTGTCGTATTTGCCGACACTTTACGGTCAATGTTACGCGCCCATGACCCAGCCCAGCCTGAGACAGCCTTGGTGTGGGCAGACCACTGCCCGTGTTCAGTCATTGCATGTGGCCACTGAAATGAACCCAGTCAGAGTGGGGTACACCGTCCACCAATTGAATCCCATGTCCGCCATACCCGAGAAATGTCCTCCGCAGTGCCCCCAAAAGTGAAGGTTTTTATATAGCAGTGCGGTGTAATACTACTAACAGAGCTTTTCATGGGTGGTTTTCCTGTTCCAGGTGCAGAAGTCTTGTGAAACTGTCAGCAGGGTCACATTAAACTCTAGCAGATGAACCTGACTCAGTAAAGGTGGTATATCACTCATCAGGCAACAACAACATGACAAAATAATAATAGGCCGAAGTGATAGCGTACTGGACCCACATTCGCCGCGTGATGGACGACGTGGGTTCGAATCCTCACGCTACCACGCTGTGTGGGGCCGGGAAGATGTGCCGTGGGCTCAACCCCCCCCCCAAGCGACTCCCCCTGACCAGGGAGGGAGGGGATACAATTACTTCAAATTACATTGAATACATATGAAGTTGTTTTAATATGAATACAAATACCTTCTTGTCATAATTGGGTTTAGCAGTGTTGTAAAGTTATCTAAGATCAGGGAGGGAATACAAGTGTTGTGGATTACAATACCAATACAGTACTTCAAATTACAGTGAATAGAAATACTGTTTTGATATGAATGAATACTCCTTCTTGGCATAACAGCAGTGTTCTAAAGATGTACAAGGTAGTGTAGCTCATAACCCTGTACTCAACACAGTGCTAACAAGAAGGCTGTTTTGATATGAATGAATACACCTTCTTGGCATAACAGCAGCAGTGTTGTAAAGATGTACAAGAGCTCATAACCCTGTACTCAACACAGTGCTAACAAGTCCCCCGGGAGGCTGTGTGGACTTGTAACGCCTGCTATTACAGATGATAGATTTTGAAGTGTTCCTCAGATAATTATTTGCACAATACAAATACTTTTCCCTTGTATTCCAATCACAATGAGAATGCTTTGATTTCTATCAATAGTTATACCAATACAAACACACCCAAATATGGTATTCCAGTGTATTTGAATAGGAATGGGGGTGGAGGCGGCCTTGGCCCTGAACTGTCAAGCCGCTCAAGTGTCATTTCCCTCATTGTTAAGGTGGTGGGCAGCTGTCAGGTGCTTGTCAGGCCAGGCTCGTCAGGTCACCTGCTGTGTGGAGCGATGACTCGTGTTCAGGTGAGGCCACTCACTGGCAGCACTGTTGATGAAGACCCGTCACAGCTGAGGCATTCATGTGCAGGGAAACAGTTCACAGGGAGAGAGAAACACTGCTGTACAAGATGTTAATTAAAAGTGGGAATACTACTATGAGCTATGTTAGTACAGTAGAGCCCCATTTAGCGTGAGAATTAGGTGGATGAACGCGGTCGCGCTAACTAAATTCGCGCTAATTGAATAAAGTAACCAATATGAAAAAAAGTTATTTGGTGCACACATGGGTCTGACTTTTGGGTTTGATAATTACTCAAAATACGCAGTCATCAGTTATGGATGGTGACTCTTGCGGCCCAAGGTGTCGGCAAGTGGGTGTGACAAGAGTTCGGCCTTTGGAAGTAGCTGATGTGAGGAGCGGAGATGTCCGAGGCTCACATTCTTGAAAAAGCCATCCCGAGAGACTTGTATTTAAGGCTTCCGTAGGAGTTTTGGGCATTTCCAGGGGTAGTTTTATGACCCTGGTGATAGATTAACCCTTCCTATGTACCATGAACCTTCAAAACCACTCAATTAGAACCCGATTGATCTCCTTTTTGGCATCTGACAGTCACATTCTTAAAAAATATTGTTCCAAGCGCACACATTTGACAGGCTTTTGTAGGAGTTGTGAGAATTTCCAGGGGCAGTTTGATGACCCAGGTGGTAGTTTTAACTTTCTCCTTACCATGAATCTTAAAACAAGACTCGTGAGAACTTGATTGATCTCCTTATTGACCTTTGCAAGTAGCTGACGTGAGGGGCGGAAGGGTCTGCCTCATAGATCTTAGGAAGGAAAGTTTGAGACGTACCTTGAATCAGCTCCTTAACGACAGTAGACTCCACGGCTGGCGTTCCTTCCTCCTTGTCTTCCTCAAATTCCAGACTTTCCTCCTCTGTGATGTACCTTTCTCTCTCTCTCTCTCAGTTCTAATCATTCCTTCTTTATTTAGTTTTATTTATATATATATACCTTAATCTCTCTCTTCTCCGCCTCCTCCTCCTCTCATACGTACATCCTTCTCGGTAAATCCTTTTCACTGTATCGTATATATAGTTCCATTATTTGCTTGTTTCCCTTCCTCCTCATCTCTTAACGTATAAACGAGGCTTCCGGCAGAGAAATCCTAAGGCACGATGACATATTGTTACGTATATTAGAGTACGGTAACACACTGAGAACAGATTACGAGACTTCCAGCCCTCTGTACATTCTATACAAGGTTTATTTTCCCTTGCAAGTTACTATATCTTGTTCTTCCTTTCCCCCCTTGCTAACTAGAACATAATTATTGCCATATTGCTCTTGTCATGATGTATGTTACGAGGGAAAGTGACCCTCCGTCTGCCCCATAAAAGTTGAGCTTCCATTTTCATTCGTCCCTCGTTCATCCTTGGAGGGGTAGTCTGTCTGTCTGTCTTTCCCAGTGCAAATTAGAGTTAAATTGCTGTTAAAATACTAATTGCAAGGGGAAAGAGACCCTTCGTACGCTTTACACAAGGGTCGCCATTCCTAATGTCACCTCACTTCTCTGCTGTACGCCTCAAATGTTTTAGTCTGTGATATGTTATCTGCTTTCTCTTTGTCTAAGGTATTTATGTCATAGTAATAATCTCATGTCTGTCTTATTTTCTTCTTGTTTCCACGTCTTTTATTTCATATGTTCTTATTGTCTCTTAATTTCCATTGCTTTTTCAATGACTTTTGAGCTCTTTATGTATACAATCTCTCCTCTTGTTAGTTCCCTTCGTTGTCTTCTCTTATATCTCAATATCTTGTTTCCAATTCATATATAATTCTTTTTATATTATAAGTTTTTTTTTCTGTATGAAAATTGGTTCCTCCCTTTAAAATATATAGAATTAGCTTAAGTCAATTATACCTAAAAAAGTGTCTAGGGATATTAGCTAAATGGGTTTGGGGCAAGATAAAGTCATAGGTGTAGCCTTTAACTTTATTTATAAGACTTCATAGTACAGATACAGTTCACATCTTCTGTGACTGGCTTACAGAACAGTCCCTTGCAGAGAAAAGTACAAGTCATCAGAGTTGACTAACACGACTTCCTTCCCTCGGCAGAATTGAATGGCTGGCGTCTCGGTCTGCCTGCCTGCGGGACACCGCACACTCTGGAACAAGAAAGAACACCAAGATGTCAAGTTCCTGCATAATCAGCCTCTTAGTGAAGGAAATGTGCTCTATTTATTTAATAAATGATTGACAAAAAAATAATTTTGTATTTATTTTAGAAAAATTATATGGCTCACTTTTTGCATATGTTGCAATACTATGCAATATATATATATATATATATATATATATATATATATATATATATATATATATATATATATATATATATATATATATATATATATATATATATATATATATATATATATATATATATATATATATGTATATAAATCTATATATATATATATATATATATATATATATATATATATATATATTGCAATACTATGCAATAAGTATATCATATATATATATATATATATATATATATATATATATATATATATATATATATATATATATATATATATATATATATATATATATATATATATCTATATATATATATATATATATATATATAAGTAAAATGTTTAAAGTTCTTAACAAAACCTATTAGAAGAGGAATGGAAAGAGGAGATGAGTAAAGATGAGTCAAAATGAGGGAGAAAATGAGTTAAAAGTAGAATCAAAACAAGGAAAAGTTGAGAGGAGCAGCTTGGAGAGAGAGCAGAAGAGAGGAGTGGTAATGAGAGGAGCGTAGACGTATAAACAATTACCAAAACGCCAAATGAAATTAAACAAATGTCGGCAAGAGAAGCCTGAACAACACACAGAAAGAGAACAGAGGTGAAATCTGTGACAGCCGAAGCAAATTTTACATAAACTACAAGACGTCCAGCTAAGATAGGCATAAGAGACCTTATATATGGTAAAAAGCAAGGGGTTGGGAGTCTTATAAGTGTTCTGGGGGAAGGAATCCAACCCTAATATACTCGAGAACAGGTCACGTAAACCCGATCTTGGCTGGACGTCTCGTATATTACGCACTGAGGAGGAACAGAATGACAGAAATAACATGGAATGATATACAGACAAAATAATCATTAAGAAAGACACTGAGGTACGACACCTATACGTATAAAAACGAAGGAAAAATCTAACAAATTGCGTCAGAATCTGAGAAACCGAAGCCAACATTACAAAAACTGCCTGGCGTCCAGCCGAGATGGGCACGTGGGACCTTGTATATGTTATAAGCAAGGGTCGGGAGTCTTGAAATGTGTTCTGGGAGGGAAACTGAACCCATAATTTACTGAAGAACAGGTCACTTAAACCCTCTCGGCAGGACGCCTCGTATATAAAACATTACGCACTGACTAGGAACGGACATTATGTGTAGAGAGAGAAAGTGGGGAGGAGGAAAATACACAATGGAAGGGAGATAAAATGAGAATAATAAATATACGAAGGGAGAGAAAGGTCCAGAGATGGAGGTATAAGGGAGCAAGAAGGACGAAGAGGCAGTCACCACAGGCCGGCCAACACCTCAGGTAACGTACGGACCCTTGACGAGAGGAACGAAACCCCAGCAAAAAAACCAATGACAAAAGTAAGTACAAGAACTGGAATAGCAGGAGAATGGAGAAATATAGGAAGATGCAGATATAAGGAGGTTGAGAAAAAGCAACTGGAAAGTAGAATGTGGAGCCATGTATAGAGGCTGGGGGGCACTATTATAAAGGGGAAAGTCATGAATTATTTTTATTAATCTTATGAAAAGTAAACCAGAATTTACGACAAGTCTGATGAATTCACAGGTGGGGGGGTGGGAGAGAGAAAGAGAGAGAGAGAGAGAGATGATTTATTGAGGAATGACGGAAATAACAGGGAATGATATATAGACGAAATAATTATTAAGAAAGACACTGAGGTACTAACAACACCTATACGTAGAGGAGGGAAGTGAGGAGGAGGAGGAGAGAGATTAAGGTAAGTAAAACAGAGGAGACGATGAGGATAATTATAAATAAAAGAGAAGTAAATAAAGGAGGAAGGATTAGAAATGAGAGAGAGAGAGAGAGAGAGAGAGAGAGAGAGAGAGAGAGAGAGAGAGAGAGAGAGAGAAAAACACATCACAGAGGAGGAAAGTCTGGAATTTGAGGAAGAGAAGGAGGAAGGAACCCCAGCCATGGAGTCTACTGTCGTCAAGGAGCCGATTCAAGGTACGTCCCAAACTTTCCTTCCTGAGATCTATGAGGCAGACCCTTCCGCCCCTAACGTCAGCCTCTTCCAAAGGTCAATAAGATCAATCAAGTTCTCACGTGTCTTTTTTTAAGATTCATGGTAAAGAGAAAGTTAAAATTACCACCAGGGTCATCAGACTACCCCTGGAAATGCTCACAACTCCTACGAAAGCTTGTCACACTATAACTTTCTGTTATTTTTAACGACCTCTCATGTATTTTTTGCGCAAGAAAGTACGGAAAGAAAGGCCGTACTTTGAAGCCCTTTTTCTGTGTGTGTGTGTGTGTGTGTGTGTGTGCGCGCCCTTCTGTGCAGGAAAAGAACGTGTCCGCCATGTACCATCTGACGCCCTTCCTCACGTGCCAGAACTATCCGTGGGAATGCCAAAAACTCCTCCCAAAGCCTCGTCAAATGTGTTTCTTTAGGTTCACGGTACAGGGGAAGGGTCACACTACCTCAAGGGTCATAAAACTACCCCAGGACATGCCCAAAAAGCCCTACTATGAAAGCCTTACAGAAGTGAGTTTGGGCGTTGAAATGTTTAATAATCGGCCCCTTTAACCTAACCTATCCAAGAGCCAGGAAGGAAGGAAGAAAGGAAGGAAAATTATTTAACACTCACCAATGGAATGTCTGTCTGTCAGTCTTCCTCTTCCTCTTCTTCTTCTTCTTGTCTCTAAAGATAAGTAAAGATATTAGTATACAGTTGATAATTCATTTTTTGAGGTAATTATAAATTCTTTTCAGGCTAAAATTATAGAAAGAGAGAGAGAGAGAGAGAGAGAGAGAGAGAGAGAGAATCCAAACAATTCACACATACAATAGCCCTACAATAATAAAAAAATTTAATCATAACTTTAGTAAAACAATCTTTGAATGCATAATATATAACCTAACCTTTGAATATAGTGCATAATAATAATAATAATAATAATAATAATAATAATAATAATGTGTTAATGAAAAATTATGCTGGGCTTATGAACATACATGTACAGGTGTAGAAAATATTAGCAGAATTCTGTACCGTCCTGAAACCCTCACTTAAGGGTAAGGTCAGGATAAGTTAAGGTAAGGTTAGGATATTAAGGTAAGGTCAGGATAGGTCAGATTCAGGTTACCTTGGAGTGAATTACGTTAAGGGGAATATTTTAAGGCAAGTTTAGGGTAATTCAACTGTAGTTTTAGGTAATATGAGTGAATTACATTAGTTTAGGGTCATTCAAGACAGAGTAAGGTTACTTTAGGGTGAATTAGATTAAATTCAGACTGCTTATGATAGACTTACGGCACTTAGGGAAGCTTTGTTTTGATCGTTACCAATGGCGCCGATCGATGCTATAGTTTTCCATGTGAAACTGGCCTATGGGGTGGTGGCGACTGCAGAGGAAGCGAGAGGTGTTGAGAGTGTGTGGCAAGGCTAACCCCACTACCACCCCATCGGCCAGTTTTAAGTGGAAATTCTACAGCGGCGATCATTGGTAGCGATCAAAACAAACATAACGACTGTGAAAGCGGCCCTAAGTCCCCCCCCCAAGAAAATTAACATGCTTTATATTAAGGAAACAGTTGTATGCGGCAGAACAAGGAATTTTTAACTCGGGATAATTGACGGCACAGTGATACCTCTGCTTTTTTTGTTTTTTTGTTTTTTTTACATCTCCTCCTATTGCGCCGGTAGGCTTGCTTGAGGGGCCTGGATGGTATTCGGCCCCAGCCCATCATGGCGCAGGCAAGTGTTTATAGTGGAGCCATCTTCTTACGAGGGTTACATTATACAAGTTGTACGAGTGTTTGGATTTACAAGCATCAAAATTCCCTGAGAGGGAAGGGATAGGATTGGAAGGGAAGGGATGGGAAGGGATGGGATGGGAAAGGATGGGATGGGAGAGGAAGGGATGGGATGGGATGGGAAGGGAAGGAAAGGGATGGGAAGGGAAGGGAAGTGGAGTGGGAGAAACACACATCTGGCAGGGCTTTCCAAGGAGTTGTGGGCATTTCCAGGGGTAGTTTTATAACCCTGGTGCTGGCCTAACCCTTCTTCAGTTGCATGAACCCAAAAAACACTCATTGCAACCCAACTGATCCCCTCTTTGGCCCTTAGAAATAGCTGATGTAAGAAGCAAAACTGTCTTACTATACTGTCCAAAGTCATGCTCAAGTTGGTGGCAATGCAGACCCCACAAGACCGGCACAAAGTCATCATTATCCTTGACGGTGAAGGCCTCAGTCATCGTCAAATAGCACAGCCGACTGGTGTGTCTGTCTCTAACGTATGAATGGGTCTGCAGACATATGGCCACAGGCTCCACTAGTGACAGGCCTCAAAGCCTTGCAGCAGATTTTTAACAGTGTAATCACAGCAGGGGTGCATACAATCATTATTAAATAGATACCTATCATCCTCATATATCGTATAGCTATGGTGCAGTATGTGCTTTACGTATTAATTTTGGCAGATATTATAATTCTGTATAATTTTACCGGTAATTATGCTTCTATACCACCACCTAGAGTTATCATTGACTCAATTAAATAAGGATGAGGTCAGCCCCAGCATTTAAACTGCCTGAGAATGGTCCATGTTATTAAGGATGTACTGATACAAAACATGAAGAAACACTCATTAGAACCCGATTGCCCCCTCTTTGACCTTCAGAAATACAGAACATAGTTGACGTGAGAAGCAAAACTGTCTTATAATACCAATCCGAAGATATAGTTAATATTGTGTCATCAAAACCCAGATTGAATTCAAACCTCTCCTGCGTCCATCCCACTCTGACTGGGCTCATGTTAACGCCGCCCTGCACTGTGACGCCTTGTTTAAGAGGCCCCGAGCCAAGAAGGACGGAACAGAGAGGGAGAAAGCTGTTGCTGGGAGGGAGAAAATATAAGAAAGATTTTAATGGAAGCGGCCAAGATAGATAATGGAGAGAGAGAGAGAGAGAGAGAGAGAGAGAGAGAGAGAGAGAGAGAGAGAGAATTACCTCCACTAAAGATGATCCACAAAGTCTAAATGGATGTATATACCCCCCCCCCCCCCTTTGCAGCCATGGACCCCCCTAACTAAACCAGCCCAACAATACCGTAAGCTATCTCATGGGGGTCTTTGCCCATTCAACCCCCTAATAGGGGGCTGTGCGCCCATGGACCCCCCTAATGAAACAGACCAGCTATAGTGTAAGCTATCTAATGGGGGCCTTCTCCCCCTCGACAACTTAACAAAACTACAAAAAAACATCACACTTTCCCTCCTTATTATAAAAATTCCTTGATTGCTCGTTAACCATTTTAGAAAAAAACAAATTAACACTCACCAATGGGTTCCTCCTGTGTTCCTCGTCTTCTTCTTCCTCCTCCTCCTCCTCCTCTTCTTCGTTTGGTAGTGTCTGCAAATCAAGTTTGGTGTCAATTAACTGTGTAAACATCAAGCAGGTGAAGTCACTCAAATTTATCTATTTGTATATATTTCATGGTGGCAAAATTTAAATTGTCAGTTTCATTTTCACCAGTGACACGAATTTGTGGCTGTTTTCCACAATAGAATTTCACTCTAATAAGTGAATCAGACCCCACAGAGATATTACCAGAGTGTGTAGGAATGAATACAAAGATAACCACATACTTTGATTTAACTCTAGGATGTCTCGTGGATCATCAATAAATAAAAAACAAAATATCTGAACAGGCCACTCTTGAGCCCGTTACCTTCAATGACACCCCAAAACAGTCCCTGCGCCAAGTGTGTAGCCCATATTTTGGTTGTGTTAGGTGTGCCTATTAGCAACTACTACTATTTTTACTGAACGAGGGACACATGATCCATATAAACCATTAATACTACCTAATAATATTAAACAAATTATATACGTGCTACCAGGGAATCATGAGGATTAATGTTATTGTAATTCTCACGTTTACTCAACCCTACTAAACCTATCCACCCCGCGCCCACCTAGCCTCCAGCAGGTGCCCACCCTGGCTCGCATAACCATAGCAGGGCACGATAACAGAAAACCTTATTCCCGATAACCGATAACTGATAATGGAAAACCTTATCGGTGATAACCGATATTCGTTAACTGGAAACACGAATATAGGCGATAACCGATACCCGATATTAATCCACAATTCCGATACTAGCTAGCGATAAGTCCGATAGGCGAAAATGATACTATATTGACATTTCAAATAAAAAACATAGATGAATTCATATTTTCATTATCTGTATTTTTAAAAACTTACAAAATCTGAAAACCACACGTTGACACGTACATATGGACGGTAATACTAGAAACGCCTGAACCGGTGTTGTGTTATTTGGCGTCCCCACCGACAAACAGTGGTCTCTCGTGAACTGCACATGCTCAGACCACCAAGCGTAGACCTGAACAGTCTCACAAAGCTTTTTAACCGTAATTTAGAGTTGCTGGAAGGCTGAATCAGACATATACTACCACCATCCCCGATGTTTCTAGATCGACACTCTGTACGAGTTGTATTTACATGTACAGAGTGTCGTTCTAGAAACAGCGAGGATGGTGGTACTGTATGTCTGATTCAGCCTTCCAGCAACTGCTCTTAATGCGTTTGTGATACTGTACAGGTCTATGCTTACTGGTCTGAACATGCGCAGTTCACGAGAGACCAGTGTTTGTTAACACAAGCGCCAGCTTTTGACGATGGGACACCAAATAACACAACACCGGGTGCCTTCAACACCATGGCATGCTCACAAACGAATATGGAATATCAAATTTGAGGTAGTGAATAATCATTTTGGGGCAAAGCTAAATGATTTTTCTCTTTGATGTATTGATTTTTGAGTCTAACATAAAAAAACAACCTAGTATTTTAATGTTGATGATCTAAGTACGAAATCTCTTCGCCAAAGATAATTCATACCCCCAAGTTTTTTCATAAAATACCGGGCACCCGGGCCACGCATGCTATTAGGGAGGAGACAACGTTTTTTTTTTTTTTCTGAGGCGGAAAAAAAGTAGTGATTATCACTAGTTTGGTTACAAAAATAACGAAGATACCGATATATATTTAAATAAGCAGCGGATGGCCGACAACCCGATTTTGTTATCAGCGATAAAGTATCGCGATAACGCCCAGCTATGCGCATAACTCACCACCCACCTTCCTGCAATTACAGCTGATAATGTAGTACTGCGAACACTTAATATAACACGTCACGTCGTAGGGTATTCGTATCTTACAATTTTACTGAACACCAGTCGACCTGTCCTCCCCCGCTCACCTCTGTTGCGCCTCCTCATTCCCAGTACTACTAAAATGGATTGGCTGAGGAGAAGCACCTTCCACAGGGAGAGCGTGTCAGTTTTCCCTGTTCCTCACTGGCTGACAGCCACTGATGAGGCTGCTGGCCACTACCAAATTTAAAGTGCATAGTTCACACCGTTTCTTTCTCCTTATTTTCTCCATGCAAACAGTTTAATACTTACTAAAAATGGTCATTATCGTAAATAAATCTGTCTCAGGAAAACAAATAACCAGTGAGGCTGGCAAGGAGAGGAAGAGAGCTCACCATGCTGTGCCCAGTGACCATATTGACGTGTGTGTGTGTGTGTGTGTGTGTGTGTGTGATATACCCAATACCCACTACATATATAAATATATATATATATATATATATATATATATATATATATATATATATATATATATATATATATATATGTAGGCATCAGCTCTCAGTGATTTTACTATACTAGGCTACTACTACCCTACTCACCTAGACTTACATGATGATTATGTTGAGTTTATGGCTGAAAGCTTGTTATATTCAATAGCGACATTTGAAATTTAGCGCGCGCGGCAATCTCGGACACAGCAGAGGGCGCTGTTTTGGCACGGCCGTAGTGAGTTTCTTTATGTGCACCATGTAATTCTGCATGTTTTCATATAATACATGATGATTATGTTGAGTTTATGGCTGAAAGCTTGTTATATTCGATAGCGACATTTGAAATTTGGCACACGCGATCTCGGATACGGTGCGAGGTGTTGTTTTGGCCTGGCCGTAGTGAGGTTCTTTCTGTGCACCATTTAATTCTGCATGTTTTCATATAGTAAAATGATGATTATGCTGAGTTTATGGCTGAAAGCTTGTTATATTCAATAGCGACATTTGAAATTTGGCGAGCGTGGCGATCTCGGATACGGCGCAGGGCACTGTTTTGGCCCGGCCGTAGTGAATTTCTTTATGTGCACCATGTAATTCTGCATGTTTTCATATATAATACATGATGATTATGTTGAGTTTATGGCTGAAAGCTTGTTATATTCAATAGCGATTTGAAATTTAGCGAATGGCGATCTCGGATACGGTGCGGGTGTTGTTTTGGCCCGGCCGTAGTGAGTTTCTTTATGTGTACCATTTAATTCTGCATGTTTTCATATATAATACATGATGATTATGCTGAGTTTATGGCTGAAAGCTTGTTATATTCAATAGCAACATTTGAAATTTGGCGCGCGGCTATCTCCGATACGGCTCAGGGCGCTGTTTTGGCCCGGCCGTAGTGAGTTTCTTTATGTGCACCATTTAATTCTGCATGTTTTCATATATAATACATGATGATTATGTTGAGTTTATGGCTGAAAGCTTGTTATATTCAATAGCGACATTTGAAATTTTACGAGCGAGGCGATCTCGGAAACGGCGCAGGGCGCTGTTTTGGCCCGGCCGTAGTGACTTTCTTTATGTGGACCATGTAATTCTGCATGTTTTCATATAATACATGATGATTATGTTGAGTTTATGGCTGAAACCTTGTTATATTCAATAGCGACATTTGAAATTTGGCACGCGGCGATCTCGGATACGGTGCGAGGTGTTGTTTGGCCTGGCCGTAGTGAGTCTCTTTATGTGCACCTTTTAATTATGCATTTTTTCATATACAAACATGATTATTATGCTGAGTTTATGGCTGAAAGCTTGTTATATTCAATAGCGACATTTGAAATTTGACGAGCGTGGCGATCTCGGATACGGCGCAGGGCACTGTTTTGGCCCGGCCGTAGTGAATTACTTTATGTGCACCATGTAATTCTGCATGTTTTCATATATAATACATGATGATTATGTTGAGTTTATGGCTGAAACCTTGTTATATTCAATAGCGACATTTGAAATTTAGCGCGAATGGCGATCTCGGATACGGTGGGGCGTTGTTTTGGCCCGGCCGCAGTGAGTTTCTTTATGTGCAACATTTAATTCTGCATGTTTTTATATATAAAACATGATGATTATGTTGAGTTTATGGCTGAAAACTTATTACATTCAAAAGCGACATTTGAAATTTGGCGTGCGCGGCAATCCCGGTACGGCGCGGGGCGCTGTTTTGGCCCAGCTGTAGTGAGTTTCTTTATGTGCACCATTTAATTCTGCATGTTTTCATATATAATACATGATGATTGTGTTGAGTTTATGGCTGAAAACTTGTTATATTCAATAGTGACATTTGAAATTTAAGCGCTTGGCGATCTCGGACACAGCAGAGGGCGCTGTTTTGGCCGTAGTGAGTTTCTTTATGTGCACCATGTAATTCTGCATGTTTTCATATAATACATGATGATTATGTTGAGTTTATGGCTGAAAGCTTGTTATATTCAATAGCGACATTTGAAATTTGGCACACGCGGCGATCTCGGATACGGTGCGAGGTGTTCTTTTGGCCTGGCCGTAGTGAGTTTCTTTATGTGCACCATTTAATTCTGCATGTTTTCATATATAAAATGATGATTATGCTGAGTTTATGGCTGAAAGCTTGTTATATTCAATAGCGACATTTGAAATTTGGTGCGCGTGGCGATCTCGGATACGGCGCAGGGCACTGTTTTGGCCCGGCCGTAGTGAATTTCTTTGTGCACCATGTAATTCTGCATGTTTTCATATATAATACATGATGATTATGTTGAGTTTATGGCTGAAACCTTGTTATATTCAATAGCGACATTTGAAATTTATAGATAAGGTCGATCTCGGATACTGTGCGGGGTTTTGTTTTGGCACGGCCGTAGTGAGTTTCTTGATGTTTACAATATAATTCTGCATGTTTTCAGATATAATACATGATGATTATGCTGAGTTTATGGCTGAAAGCTTGTTATATTCAATAGCAAAATTTGAAATTTTGCGCGTGGCGATCTCGGATACGGCGCAGGGCGCTGTTTTGGCCCGGCCGTAGTGAGTTTCTTTATGTGCACCATTTAATTCTGCATGTTTTCATATAATACATGATGATTATGTTGAGTTTATGGCTGAAAGCTTGTTATATTTAATAGCGACATTTGAAATTTATAGCGCTGGGCGATCTCGGAAACTGCAGAGGGAGCTGTTTTTGCCCTGGCGTAGTGAGTTTCTTTATGTGCACCATTTAATTCTGCATGTTTTCATATATAATACATGATGATTATGTTGAGTTTATGGCTGAAAGCTTGTTATATTCAATAGCGACATTTGAAATTTTTATCGCGCGGCGATCTCGGACACAGCAGAGGGCGCTGTTTTGGCCCGGCCGTAGTGAGTTTCTTTATGTGCACCATGTAATTCTGCATGTTTTCATATATAATACATGATGATTATGTTGAGTTTATGGCTGAAAGCTTGTTATATTCGATAGCGACATTTGAAATTTGGCACACGCGGCGATCTCGGATACGGTGCGAGGTGTTGTTTTGGCCTGGCCGTAGTGAGTTTCTTTATTTGCACCATTTAATTCTGCATGTTTTCATATATAAAAATGATGATTATGCTGAGTTTATGGCTGAAAGCTTGTTATATTCAATAGCGACATTTGAAATTTAGCGTGGCGATCTCGGACACAGCAGAGGGCGCTGTTTTGGCCCGGCCGTAGTGAGTTTCTTTATGTGCACCATGTAATTCTGCATGTTTTCATATATAATACATGATGATTATGTTGAGTTTATGGCTGAAAGCTTGTTATATTCGATAGCGACATTTGAAATTTTGCTCGATCGGCGATCTCGGATACGGTGCGTGGTGTTGTTTTGGCCTGGCCGTAGTGAGTTTCTTTATGTGCACCATTTAATTCTGCATGTTTTCATATATAAAAATGATGATTATGCTGAGTTTATGGCTGAAAGCTTGTTATATTCAATAGCGACATTTGAAATTTGGCGGCGTGGCGATCTCGGATACGGCGCAGGGCACTTTTGGCCGGCCGTAGTGAATTTCTTTATGTGCACCATGTAATTCTGCATGTTTTCATATATAATACATGATGATTATGTTGAGTTTATGGCTGAAACCTTGTTATATTCAATAGCGACATTTGAAATTTAGCGCGCATGGCGATCTTGGATACGGTGGGTGTTGTTTTGGCCCGGCCGTAGTGAGTTTCTTTATGTACCATTTAATTCTGCATGTTTTCATATATAATACATGATGATTATGCTGAGTTTATGGCTGAAAGCTTGTTATATTCAATAGCAACATTTGAAATTTGGCGGGCGTGGCGATCTCGGATACGGCGCAGGGCGCTGTTTTGGCCCGGCCGTAGTGAGTTTCTTTATGTGCACCATTTAATTCTGCATGTTTTCATATATAATACATGATGATTATGTTGAGTTTATGGCTGAAAGCTTGTTATATTCAATAGCGACATTTGAAATTTAGCGCGCGCTGCGATCTCGGACCCAGCAGAGGGCGCTGTTTTGGCCCCGTAGTGAGTTTCTTTATGTGCACCATGTAATTCTGCATGTTTTCATATATAATACATGATGATTATGTTGAGTTTATGGCTGAAACCTTGTTATATTCAATAGCGACATTTGAAATTTCGCACGCGTGGCGATCTCGGATACGGTGCGAGGTGTTCATTTGGCCTGGCCGTAGTGAGTTTCTTTATGTGCACCATTTAATTCTGCATGTTTTCATATATAAAAATGATGATTATGCTGAGTTTATGGCTGAAAGCTTGTTATATTCAATAGCGACATTTGAAATTTGGCGCGTGGCGATCTCGGATACGGCGCAGGGCACTGTTTTGGCCCGGCGTAGTGAATTTCTTTATGTGCACCATGTAATTCTGCATGTTTTCATATATAATACATGATGATTATGTTGAGTTTATGGCTGAAACCTTGTTATATTCAATAGCGACATTTGAAATTGAGCGAGAATGGCGATCTCGGATACTGTGCGGGGTTGTGCTTTGGCCCGGCCGTAGTGAGTTTCTTTATGTGTACCATTTAATTCTGCATGTTTTCATATATAATACATGATGATTATGCTGAGTTTATGGCTGAAAGCTTGTTATATTCAATAGCGACATTTGAAATTTGGCAACCGAGGCGATCTCGGATACGGCACGGGGCACTGTTTTGGCCCGGCCGTAGTGAGTTTCATTATGTGCACCATTTAATTCTGCATGTTTTCATATATAATACATGATGATTATGTTGAGTTTATGGCTGAAAACTTGTTATATTCAATAGCGACATTTGAAATTTAAGGCGTGGCGATCTCGGACACAGCAGAGGGCGCTGTTTTGGATCGGCCGTAGTGAGTTTCTTTATGTGCACCATGTAATTCTGCATGTTTTCATATATAATACATGATGATTATGTTGAGTTTATGGCTGAAAGCTTGTTATATTCAATAGCGACATTTGAAATTTGGCACATGGCGATCTCGGATACGGTGCAGGGTGTTGTTTTGGCCTGGCCGTAGTGAGTTTCTTTATGTACCATTTAATTCTGCATGTTTTCATATATAAACATGAAGATTATGTTGAGTTTATGGCTGAAACCTTGTTATATTCAATAGCGACATTTGAAATTTGGCGCGCGTGGCGATCTCGGATACGGCGCAGGGCACTGTTTTGGCCCGGCCGTAGTGAGTTTCTTTATGTGCACCATGTAATTCTGCATGTTTTCATATATAATACATGATGATTATGTTGAGTTTATGGCTGAAAGCTTGTTATATTCAATAGCGACATTTGAAATTTAGCGCGTGGCGATCTCGGATACGGTGCAGGGCGTTGTTTTGGCCTGGCCGTAGTGAGTTTCTTTATGTGCACCATTTAATTCTGCATGTTTTCATATATAATACATGATGATTATGTTGAGTTTATGGCTGAAAGCTTGTTATATTCAATAGCAACATTTGAAATTTGGCGCGTGGCGATCTCGGATACGGCGCAGGGCGCTGTTTTGGCCCGGCCGTAGTGAGTTTCTTTATGCACCATTTAATTCTGCATGTTTTCATATATAATACATGATGATTATGTTGAGTTTATGGCTGAAAGCTTGTTATATTCAATAGCGACATTTGAAATTTAGCGCGTGGCGATCTCGGACACAGCAGAGGGCGCTGTTTTGGCCCGGCCGTAGTGAGTTTCTTTATGTGCACCATGTAATTCTGCATGTTTTCATATATAATACATGATGATTATGTTGAGTTTATGGCTGAAACCTTGTTATATTCAATAGCGACATTTGAAATTTGGCACGCGGCGATCTCGGATACGGTGCGAGGTGTTGTTTGGCCTGGCCGTAGTGAGTTTCTTTATGTGCACCATTTAATTCTGCATGTTTTCATATATAAAAATGATGATTATGCTGAGTTTATGGCTGAAAGCTTGTTATATTCAATAGCGACATTTGAAATTTGGCGCGCGTGGCGATCTCGGATACAGCGCAGGGCGCTGTTTTGGCCCGGCCGTAGTGAGTTTCTTTATGTGCACCATGTAATTCTGCATGTTTTCATATATAATACATGATGATTATGTTGAGTTTATGGCTGAAAGCTTGTTATATTCAATAGCGACATTTGAAATTTGGCGCGCGCGGCGATCTCGGATACTGATGTTGGCGTTGTTTTGGCCTGGCCGTAGTGAGTTTCTTTATGTGCACCATTTAATTCTGCATGTTTTCATATATAATACATGATGATTATGTTGAGTTTATGGCTGAAAACTTGTTATATTCATTAGCGACATTTGAAATTTGGCGCTCGCGGCGATCTCGGATACAGCGCGGGGCAGTTTTGGCCCGGCCGTAGTGAGTTTCTTTATGTGCACCATTTAATTCTGCATGTTTTCATATTATAATACATGATGATTATGTTGAGTTTATGGCTGAAAACTTATTATATTCATTAGCGACATTTGAAATTTGGCGATCTCGGATACGGTGCAGGGCGCTGTTTTGGCCCGGCCGTAGTGAGTTTCTTTATGTGCACCATTTAATTCTGCATGTTTTCATATATAATACATGATGATTATGTTGAGTTTATGGCTGAAAGCTTGTTATATTCAATAGCAACATTTGAAATTTGGCGCGTGGCGATCTCGGATACAGCGCAGGGCGCTGTTTTGGCCCGGCCGTAGTGAGTTTCTTTATGTGTACCATTTAATTCTGCATGTTTTCATATATAATACATGATGATTATGTTGAGTTTATGGCTGAAAGCTTGTTATATTCAATAGCGACATTTGAAATTTAGCGGCGCGGCGATCTCGGACACAGCAGAGGGCGCTGTTTTTGGCCTGGCCGTAGTGAGTTTCTTTATGTGCACCATGTAATTCTGCATGTTTTCATATATAATACATGATGATTATGTTGAGTTTATGGCTGAAACCTTGTTATATTCAATAGCGACATTTGAAATTTTGCACGCAAGGCGATCTCGGATACGTAGAGGTGTTGTTTTGGCCTTGCCGGAGTGAGTTTATTTAGGTTACCCATTTAATTATTCATTTTTTCATATAAAATAATTATAATTATGCTGAGTTTAGGGCTGAAAGATTTTTATATTCCAGATCTACATTTGAAATTTGGCGGCGTGGCGATCTCGGATACGGCGCAGGGCACTGTTTTGGCCCGGCAGTAGTGAATTTCTTTATGTGCACCATGTAATTCTGCATGTTTTCATATATAATACATGATGATTATGTTGAGTTTATGGCTGAAACCTTGTTATATTCAATAGCGACATTTGAAATTTAGCGCGAATGGCGATCTCGGATACGGTGCGGGTGTTGTTTTGGCCCGGCCGTAGTGAGTTTCTTTATGTACCATTTAATTCTGCATGTTTTCATATAATACATGATGATTATGCTGAGTTTATGGCTGAAAGCTTGTTATATTCAATAGCGACATTTGAAATTTGGCGCGCGTGGCGATCTCGGATACGGCGCAGGGCGCTGTTTTGGCCCGGCCGTAGTGAGTTTCTTTATGTGCACCATTTAATTCTGCATGTTTTCATATATAATACATGATGATTATGTTGAGTTTATGGCTGAAAGCTTGTTATATTCAATAGCGACATTTGAAATTTAGCGCGCGCGGCGATCTCGGACACAGCAGAGGGCGCTGTTTTGGCCCGGCCGTAGTGAGTTTCTTTATGTGCACCATGTAATTCTGCATGTTTTCATATATAATACATGATGATTATGTTGAGTTTATGGCTGAAAGCTTGTTATATTCAATAGCGACATTTGAAATTTGGCGTGGCGATCTCGGAAACGGCTCGAGGCGTTGTTTTGGCCTGGCCGTAGTGAGTTTCTTTATGTGCACCATTTAATTCTGCATGTTTTCATATATAATACATGATGATTATGTTGAGTTTATGGCTGAAAGCTTGTTATATTCAATAGCGACATTTGAAATTTTGCGCGCGTGGCGATCTCGGATACGGCGCAGGGCGCTGTTTTGGCCCGGCCGTAGTGAGTTTCTTTATGTGCACCATGTAATTCTGCATGTTTTCATATATAATACATGATGATTATGTTGAGTTTATGGCTGAAAGCTTGTTATATTCAATAGCGACATTTGAAATTTGTCAAGCGCGGCGATCTCGGATACGGAGCTGGGCGCTGTTTTGGCCCGGCCGTAGTGAGTTTCTTTATGTGCACCATTTAATTCTGCATGTTTTCATATATAATACATGATGATTATGTTGAGTTTATGGCTGAAAGCTTGTTATATTCAATAGCGACATTTGAAATTTGGCGCGCGTGGCGATCTCGGATACTGCTGAGGGCGCTGTTTTGGCCCGGCCGTAGTGAGTTTCTTTATGTGCACCATGTAATTCTGCATGTTTTCATATATAATACATGATGATTATGTTGAGTTTATGGCTGAAAGCTTGTTATATTCAATAGCGACATTTGAAATTTAGCGCGCGCGGCGATCTCGGACACAGCAGAGTGCGCTGTTTTGGCCCGGCCGTAGTGAGTTTCTTTATGTGCACCATGTAATTCTGCATGTTTTCATATATAATACATGATGATTATGTTGAGTTTATGGCTGAAACCTTGTTATATTCAATAGCGACATTTGAAATTTTGCGCGATGGGCGATCTCGGATACGGTGCGGTGTTGTTTGGCCTGGCCGTAGTGAGTTTCTTTATGTGCACCATTTAATTCTGCATGTTTTCATATATAAACATGATGATTATGCTGAGTTTATGGCTGAAAGCTTGTTATATTCAATAGCGACATTTGAAATTTGAAGCGTGGCGATCTCGGATACGGCGCAGGGCACTGTTTTGGCCCGGCCGTAGTGAATTACTTTATGTGCACCATGTAATTCTGCATGTTTTCATATATAATACATGATGATTATGTTGAGTTTATGGCTGAAACCTTGTTATATTCAATAGCGACATTTGAAATTTAGCGCGAATGGCGATCTCGGATACGGTGCAGGGCGCTGTTTTGGCCCGGCCGTAGTGAGTTTCTTTATGTGCACCATTTAATTCTGCATGTTTTCATATATAATACATGATGATTATGTTGAGTTTATGGCTGAAAGCTTGTTATATTCAATAGCGACATTTGAAATTTTGCGCGACTGGCGATCTCGGATACGGCGCAGGGCGCTGTTTTGGCCCGGCCGTAGTGAGTTTCTTTATGTGCACCATTTAATTCTGCATGTTTTCATATATAATACATGATGATTATGTTGAGTTTATGGCTGAAAGCTTGTTATATTCAATAGCGACATTTGAAATTTGGCGAGCGTGGCGATCTCGGATACGGCGCAGGGCGCTGTTTTGGCCCGGCCGTAGTGAATTTCTTTATGTGCACCATGTAATTCTGCATGTTTTCATATATAATACATGATGATTATGTTGAGTTTATGGCTGAAAGCTTGTTATATTCAATAGCGACATTTGAAATTTAGCGCGATTGGCGATCTCGGATACGGTTGTGGGTGGTGTTTTGGCCCGGCCGTAGTGAGTTTCTTTATGTGTACCATTTAATTCTGCATGTTTTCATATATAATACATGATGATTATGCTGAGTTTATGGCTGAAAGCTTGTTATATTCAATAGCGACATTTGAAATTTGGCGCGCGTGGCGATCTCGGATACGGCGCAGGGCGCTGTTTTGGCCCGGCCGTAGTGAGTTTCTTTATGTGCACCATTTAATTCTGCATGTTTTCATATATAATACATGATGATTATGTTGAGTTTATGGCTGAAAGCTTGTTATATTCAATAGCGACATTTGAAATTTAAGCGCGTGGCGATCTCGGATACGGTGCAGGGCGTTGTTTTGGCCGTTCCGTTGTGAGTTTCTTTATGTGCACCATTTAATTCTGCATGTTTTCATATATAATACATGATGATTATGTTGAGTTTATGGCTGAAAGCTTGTTATATTCAATAGCGACATTTGAAATTTAGCGTAGCGATCTCGGACACAGCAGGGCGCTGTTTTGGCCCGGCCGTAGTGAGTTTCTTTATGTGCACCATGTAATTCTGCATGTTTTCATATATAATACATGATGATTATGTTGAGTTTATGGCTGAAAGCTTGTCATATTCAATAGCGACATTTGAAATTTAGCGCGCGTGGCGATCTCGGATACAGTGCGGGGTGTTGTTTTGGCCTGGCCGTAGTGAGTTTCTTTATGTGTACCATTTAATTCTGCATGTTTTCATATATAATACATGATGATTATGTTGAGTTTATGGCTGAAAGCTTGTCATATTCAATAGCGACATTTGAAATTTAGCGCGCGTGGCGATCTCGGATACGGCGCAGGGTGTTGTTAAGGTTTTTCATTATCAGTTATCGGTTATCGGGAATAAGGTTTTCTGTTATCGTGCCCTGCTATGGCGGAGACGCTGTCTTTCTCCTCAGTCTGAAGCTAGCCAGCACTGTGAGTGGAACGTTTCTCTGGAATACACACACTGCATTTTGACCCTACTATGGCACCCAAGCATCCTTCCACCTCGTCCAGTGACATAAGAACATAGGAGTCTGCACGAAGCAGCTCCTCTGAACCTTGGCCCGTGTATCTAACCCTACCTAATATCGCTGTCCATGACGCATCAACAAAGTGATGGTGGTGAGTGTTTTTGTTGTGTCAGTGACTTACAAATGTAATGTAGCAATTCTTTCTTTAGAAAACTTTAACTTAACCCGGTGGTGGCAGGGATCATGTTTCTTAATGGTCCCTCCAAGCAAGAAAATGAGAAAAAATCACCCTCACACAAACCATTTCATATTATATATCAAAGCATTTGTGATCAGTTTATGTGTATTACTTTCCTCTCTGTCAAAGGCTGTAAAATAAGGCAAAAAGTAAGCAGAAAAATATATATCTACCCTTGCAGGTGAAAATATAGCCTGTTAGCTTTTGAGACCAAACCATGTAGTGAGCCTCCTCCTCCCTCCCTGCTGGCTAGGCTTCCTTTTAATATGTATTTCCACACATGATGTGGCCAATATTAGGAGTCTTTTTCACACCAATATTTACTGTATAATGATGACTTGACTCCTGCATTAGCACCGGTGAGTGAGTTAGGGGCTTAAGGAACTTTGATGCCAGGATTGGAGGTGACTTATTCCTGGGTTTAAACTTATACAAAATCAGGTTGGCGACATGTCTGTGGTAAGTCCCTTGTACAATAAGAAATATTACTTTCCTCTCTGTCAAGGGCTGAATAAATAAATCAAATTAATCTAACTATATTATAAAGCAAAACCAATCTTGCATGCATAATATGTATCCAGTGTGTAGTAAGCACTTTGGCAAACATATATCATGCATCCTATGCTTAACCCTGCGGGGATCATGTTTCTTACCCGGTAGCAGCGACGGGCCAAATTTGTGGCTTTACCGTGTAGCAGCAACGGGCCAAATTTGTGCCATGATTTAAACCCCCCAAAATAGATGATGTGTAAACTGATCACAAATGCTTTGATATGTATTATGAAATGGTTTGTGTGAGGGGTGATTTTTTCTCATTTTTCTCGCTTGGGGGGACCATTAAGAAACATGATCCCTGCTACAACCACTGGGTTAAATGATCCCTTGCTACCACCACCAGCAAGGGGATGTACTGAACCTTTTACAACACGCTGGGTTACTAAGTGCGCTTCTGAACATTTTACAGCTCAATATAACGGGTTCACCCTTTGGGGGCTTCTGGCGGGGGTAATGAAGGCAGGGCAGGAAGTGAGTAGAGAAAGCTTACCTATTTCTCCAAGCTGCTGAAAAGCTTGTTGGTGAAGAATTACTTGTCGGTGAAGAGACTGTTGTTGAGGTGAGGAGTGCCCTGTGTTATGGCACCTCCCAGCACTGCTACACCAACCTGCAAATATGTGTCCACTCTCAAAGTCTTGTACCGGGAAAGACAGCATGGGATAATATATTATGAAATCTCTCTCTCTATCAAGGGCTGTATAATTAAGATAATTAATTGATACTCTCTCTCTCATATTTGTTTTTTTACATACTTTTCTTCCTCTAACCTCGCTCTCTCTCTCTCTCTCTCTCCCCTCATAACTCTATACATACAGCCAGGCCTATACTTTGAGGCAGTGCCAACCACTGCACCACAAGCCACCCCCAAAAACTATATGGAACTCAATATTCCATTAATTTCATAAAATATGTCCTTTCTGTTGAATATTGATATCTGAAACAGTTGGCAACATTAGCACAAGAGAACTCACTAAACTCAGTACATGTATTTTCCACCAGTTGGTCAGTCACAGTCAGTGCCTCGGCAGTTTGCTTTTGTGAGATTACCAGCTCAGTGGCATCTACGTGTATGCTTGTTAAGTCCTGTTGCTTTCTTTGCTTTACCAGAGACATACAAAGTGAGATTCAAAGGGTTAACCTGAAAAAGGGTTTTCCTGCAGCTGATCAGCTGGCAGACCAAAGCTTACTAACCTATCTTTTAAAATTCCCTCAGTGTTGGAGGAAAGGCAAGAGCAGGACTTTAGCAAGTACAATAACTTTATATCGAGAGTTCAAAACTTTAAATAGTGAGTTCAAGGATTAATTCATATCAATTGTCAAAGCCTACTTATAAATTTATAATAATGTAGGATTCTTCTTGTTGTTTTGTGGTATATACCTTGAAGAGAATAAATGAATCATTGCAAATGAATACGTTGTTTTCCTTTACCATCTTTGGAGCACACCATTTAACTCATGGAATACTTTTACTAAAAAAATCAAAAAAAAAAAATCATGATTTTGTTTGGTAATAACAATCATGATTTTTAGTAAAGAAATCAAAGATTTAATCATCTGATTAAATCAATTTGATTTAATCATTGCCAACCCTGCTTAGGCGATTATTTCTTTAGTGACAAATTTTGCTATTATCCAGAAAGCTACATATTCAAGGCACTGTACAGGGATCCTCAGCTATGATGCCCTCCACCTATGACTATTTCAAGGTTATGACACAACCCACAAATTATTAAGTTTGGAAAGTTTGGTTTTGTGGGCAGCACAACATCTGTGGTCATATGCCGGAGAGAGACAGGAGGGAAGGAATTATAGAAGGGAACAGACCCCAGGAGACGGGACACAACCCCCGATTAATACCTGGTACACTGCTGGGTGGACAGGGGCTATGTAGGGTATCGGAAAAGCCGCCCAAATTTTTCCATTACGCCCGGGAATCAAACCTGAGTGTGCTAACCACTGCACCACGAAGCCCCCCTGCAAATATGTGTCCACTGTCAAAGTCTTGTATTGGGAAAGACAGCACTGGATAAGATATTCTATAGTCTCTCTCTATCAAGGACTGTAAATTAACCCTTTGGTTGCTAAATACTTGCAGGGAGGACTAGCGTAACTTGCCGCTGGTGCTAAACCCTCCCTGCGAGTTCAGGGCCCAAATTTACAATTAATCTTAATCTTTAACTTAAAAGTTCCACTGAATCTCAAGTTTAACTTATAGCTGAGCTTAAATGAAAAATAAGTTCAACTTCACTCAGCAGCTGATCCAGTTTGAAAATTTGTCCTGGCAAAAGATGTATTTTTTAAATTGCAGAATTGCGACACTTCAGTGATTGAATATGTAGTAATACTACTTTATCAATGTTATATGATGATATACTTCAGAAATATGGGCATAATAAGGTAGTATTTATAAAATAAAGGTTACGTTTATCATCCGCGCAAGGTGATATTCTTTTTTTTTTCTCTTGAATGTAAACACGGACACGCGTTCCTGTTCGTCTTCCTCATTCTTGCATCACCCGCCCTCTGACGAGGTAATCATGGAAAATATTGCCGCTTTCACTTCTCCCAAGAGGAAAAGGGGAGTGAATTGGAGAGACTGCCACACTCTACACATAGTAAAGGGAAGGGAGTCAACAGATACCGTCTGCAAGGGTAGCCACTGTCCCTAATAGATGACATGAATCGGTGGTATACGATGATCCTCAAACATGCGTTTGAGGCCACCCTCACGCCAAATACGAGCATCATGAGTGGACCCAGGCCAATTAGCTACAACATTAAGAATATTATATTTGGCATCAAACACTAATTGTGTGTTTATGCTATGGAAATTCTTCCTGTTGACATAGTCTGCTTCATATTCCTGGGGCGTATCCTGACATGCGTGCAATCTATTACACCAACAATGCCAGGGAAGTTTGCAACTTGCACAAATTCTTGTTGTTTCTCTCGGATTTCAGGGACGGTGCGAGGAAATCGAATGAATTGGACAAGTATGGCTGGCTGTGTAAGTGCCTTGAGGGTATCGGTGATCGCTTTGCTTACTGACGACTGTGATGGACCAAGATCATCACTGTTACACATCTGCATTTTCCCGTTGCTAAGTAACGCAGTGTAATAATTACTTTCATTTCCGGCGTCAATACAAAACTCCTTGCAGTAGGGCTTTGCAGGGCCCTCTCACCAAATCCGTTACGAACAGTACTCCTGCACGGTCCAGTCTGTAGCGTTTCAATAGTTCTGCGTCACTCAAAGTATTCAGAACGTCTCTTCGCTCTTGAAAAGTCTTCTCTAGGCGCTGACGGGCTTGTTGACGTTCAGCCATCTTGGCGACTGAAGTTCGACTTAGGCTCCTTAAGACGGGTTTGGGCCGCCTAAAATATCTCGTCAGCTAAGATCAACTTATGAGGATAAGATGAAGAATAAAGTTAAACTCGCCCTAAAGTCAAACTTAGCGGTTAAAGATTTATTGTAAATTCGGGCCCAGTAGAGGTAGCGGGACGCCTAGCAGGTCAGAGGCAGAACAAACACGTTATCTAATAGAGTGGCCATACAGGACGCAGGTAGCGGGTTCCCTCAAGCTTACCTGCTACCCGCGTCCTGTATGGCCTCCTATTAGATAACATGTTTGTTCCCCTGACACCTCCCCCTGATCCGTCCTGAAAGCCTAAACTCCTACTAAAACATGTCAAATGTGTGTTTTTTAGCTTCATAGCACAGAGGAAGGGTCACACCACCACCAGCCTCATAAAACTACCCCTGGAAATGCCCTAAACTCCTACAAAAAACATGTCAAATGTGTGTTTTTTAGCTTCATAGCACAGAGGAAGGGTCACACCACCACCAGCCTCATAAAACTACCCCTGGAAATGCCCCAAACCTCAACAAAAGACTTAAATATTACATGTGAGTTTGGGTGTTGCAATGCATTATCATAATCTAACCATCTCTTCTGTCTCTCCTTTCTTTATTCAGTGGTCTAAGAGCCAAGAGAAGGAAGGAAGGAAGGAAGGAAGGAAGAAGTTTGCAATGGAAAGAGAATTGATTTGAACACTCACCAAGTCCTTATCCTCCTCCTCCTCTTCTTCCTCTTCATCTTCTCTTCTTCTTCCTCCTCTTCTTCCTCTGTAAACAGGGTAAGGAAATAAGTCAGCTGTAAAATAATTGGGATTTTTTGAGATAATAAATTATTTTCAAGGTAAAAAAATATATAGATAGATATTGGTAGAGAGAGAGAGAGAGAGAGAGAGAGAGAGAGAGAGAGAGAGAGAGAGAGCTTTAATTCTGGTGCCATACTTGCTCACTTTTTCTTTCATCTTAAAAATAATCTCTTTACTTTCTCAGCTTTAGAAATTTTCTCAATAACTGTGAAAGCATAACTCTCTCTCTCTCTCTCTCTCTCTCTCACACACACACACAAAATATATGCTGCATAATGTGATGACAAATGAGATGAAGTGTATATATATATATATATATATATATATATATATATATAAATATCTATATATATATATATATATATATATATATATATATATATCTATATATATATATATATATATATATTATATATAGTGGAGTGATGATTTTTTCTCATATTTCACACTTAGAGGAAGGAAGGGCCTGTAATAAGGGGGATATTCATAGGGTTTTGTTGGTAAGAGAACCAGGAAGGACACGTAGTAATGGGTTTAACCCCTTCAACACGAGTATACTGTGTCCTTGTGTGCCCGTACCATATCCCAGGACGCATACTGGCTTGCTTTAGCCAATATACGAGTTATTTTATCTCTATATTTATGCTTACATCTCAAAATTATCAATTAATTTATACTTCTTTATGTGCACCATGTAATTCTGCATGTTTTCATATATAATACATGATGATTATGTTGAGTTTATGGCTGAAAGCTTGTTATATTCAATAGCGACATTTGAAATTTGGCACGTGCGGCGATCTCGGATATGGTGCGGGGTGTTGTTTAGGCCCGGCCGTAGTGAGTTTCTTTATGTGCACCATGTAATTCTGCATGTTTTCATATATAATACATGATGATTATGTTGAGTTTATGGCTGAAAGCTTGTCATATTCAATAGCGACATTTGAAATTTAGCACGCCCGGCGATCTCGGATACGCCGCGGGGCACTGTTTTGGCCCGGCCTTAGTGAGTTTCTTTATGTGCACCATTTAATTCTGCATGTTTTCATATATAATACATGATGATTATGCTGAGTTTATGGCTGAAAGCTTGTTATATTCAATAGCGACATTTGAAATTTGGAGCGCGAATGGCGATCTCGGATACAGCGCAGGGCACTGTTTTGGCCGGCCGTAGTGAATTTCTTTATGTGCACCATGTAATTCTGCATGTTTTCATATATAATACATGATGATTATGTTGAGTTTATGGCTGAAACCTTGTTATATTCAATAGCGACATTTGAAATTTAGCGCGAATGGCGATCTCGGATACGGTGCAGGGTGTTGTTTTGGCCCGGCCGTAGTGAGTTTCTTTATGTGTACCATTTAATTCTGCATGTTTTCATATATAATACATGATGATTATGTTGAGTTTATGGCTGAAAGCTTGTTATATTCAATAGCGACATTTGAAATTTGGCGGGTGGCGATCTCGGATACCGCTGAGGGCGCTGTTTTGGCCCGGCCGTAGTGAGTTTCTTTATGTGCACCATTTAATTCTGCATGTTTTCATATATAATACATGATGATTATGTTGAGTTTATGGCTGAAAGCTTGTTATATTCAATAGCGACATTTGAAATTTAGCGCGCGGCGATCTCGGACACAGCAGAGGGCGCTGTTTTGGCCCGGCCGTAGTGAGTTTCTTTATGTGCACCATGTAATTCTGCATGTTTTCATATATAATACATGATGATTATGTTGAGTTTATGGCTGAAAGCTTGTTATATTCAATAGCGACATTTGAAATTTTGCTCTCGCGGCGATCTCGGACACGGCTCTTGGAGTTGTTTTGGCCTGGCCGTAGTGAGTTTCTTTATGTGCACCATTTAATTCTGCATGTTTTCATATATAATACATGATGATTATGTTGAGTTTATGGCTGAAAGCTTGTTATATTCAATAGCGACATTTGAAATTTGGCGCGTGGCGATCTCGGATACGGTGCGAGGCGTTGTTTTGGCCGGCCGTAGTGAGTTTCTTTATGTGCACCATTTAATTCTGCATGTTTTCATATTATAATACATGATGATTATGTTGAGTTTATGGCTGAAAACTTATTATATTCATTAGCGACATTTGAAATTTGGCGCACGTGGCGATCTCGGATACAGCGCGGGGCAGTTTTGGCCCGGCCGTAGTGAGTTTCTTTATGTGCACCATTTAATTCTGCATGTTTTCATATATAATACATGATGATTATGTTGAGTTTATGGCTGAAAGCTTGTTATATTCAATAGCGACATTTGAAATTTGGCGCTGGCGATCTCGTATACAGCAGAGGGCGCTGTTTTGGCCCGGCCGTAGTGAGTTTCTTTATGTGCACCATTTAATTCTGCATGTTTTCATATATAATACATGATGATTATGTTGAGTTTATGGCTGAAAGCTTGTTATATTCAATAGCGACATTTGAAATTTAGCGCGTGGCGATCTCGGATACAGCAGAGGGCGCTGTTTTGGCCCGGCCGTAGTGAGTTTCTTTATGTGCACCATTTAATTCTGCATGTTTTCATATATAATACATGATGATTATGTTGAGTTTATGGCTGAAAGCTTGTTATATTCAATAGCGACATTTGAAATTTAGCGCGCGGCGATCTCGGACACAGCAGAGGGCGCTGTTTTGGCCGTAGTGAGTTTCTTTATGTGCACCATGTAATTCTGCATGTTTTCATATATAATACATGATGATTATGTTGAGTTTATGGCTGAAAGCTTGTTATATTCAATAGCGACATTTGAAATTTGGCACACGCGGCGATCTCGGATACGGTGCGAGGTGTTGTTTTGGCCTGGCCGTAGTGAGTTTCTTTATGTGCACCATTTAATTCTGCATGTTTTCATATATAAAATGATGATTATGCTGAGTTTATGGCTGAAAGCTTGTTATATTCAATAGCGACATTTGAAATTTGGCGAGCGTGGCGATCTCGGATACGGCGCAGGGCACTGTTTTGGCCCGGCCGTAGTGAATTTCTTTATGTGCACCATGTAATTCTGCATGTTTTCATATAATACATGATGATTATGTTGAGTTTATGGCTGAAACCTTGTTATATTCAATAGCGACATTTGAAATTTAGCGCGAATGGCGATCTCGGATACGGTGCGGGGTGGTGTTTTGGCCCGGCCGTAGTGAGTTTCTTTATGTGTACCATTTAATTCTGCATGTTTTCATATAATACATGATGATTATGCTGAGTTTATGGCTGAAAGCTTGTTATATTCAATAGCGACATTTGAAATTTCGCGCGACTGGCGATCTCGGATACGGCGCAGGGCGCTGTTTTGGCCCGGCCGTAGTGAGTTTCTTTATGTGCACCATTTAATTCTGCATGTTTTCATATATAATACATGATGATTATGTTGAGTTTATGGCTGAAAGCTTGTTATATTCAATAGCGACATTTGAAATTTAGCGCGAGGCGATCTCTGAGACAGCAGAGGGCTCTGTTTTGGCCCGGCCGTAGTGAGTTTCTTTATGTGCACCATTTAATTCTGCATGTTTTCATATATAATACATGATGATTATGTTGAGTTTATGGCTGAAAGCTTGTTATATTCAATAGCGACATTTGAAATTTAGCGCGCGGCGATCTCGGACACAGCAGGGCGCTGTTTTGGCCCGGCCGTAGTGAGTTTCTTTATGTGCACCATGTAATTCTGCATGTTTTCATATATAATACATGATGATTATGTTGAGTTTATGGCTGAAAGCTTGTTATATTCAATAGCGACATTTGAAATTTTTCACACTATGCGATCTCGGATACGGTGCGAGGTGTTGTTTTGGCCTGGCCGTAGTGAGTTTCTTTATGTGCACCATTTAATTATGCATGTTTTCATATATAAAAATGATGATTATGCTGAGTTTATGGCTGAAAGCTTGTTATATTCAATAGCGACATTTGAAATTTGGCGGCGTGGCGATCTCGGATATGGCGCAGGGCACTGTTTTGGCCCGGCCGTAGTGAATTTCTTTATGTGCACCATGTAATTCTGCATGTTTTCATATATAATACATGATGATTATGTTGAGTTTATGGCTGAAACCTTGTTATATTCAATAGCGACATTTGAAAATTAGCGACTGGCGATCTCGGATACGGTGCGGGGTGTTGTTTTGGCCCGGCCGTAGTGAGTTTCTTTATGTGTACCATTTAATTCTGCATGTGTTCATATAATACATGATGATTATGCTGAGTTTATGGCTGAAAGCTTGTTATATTCAATAGCAACATTTGAAATTTGGCGGCGTGGCGATCTCGGATACGGCGCAGGGCGCTGTTTTGGCCCGGCCGTAGTGAGTTTCTTTATGTGCACCATTTAATTCTGCATGTTTTCATATATAATACATGATGATTATGTTGAGTTTATGGCTGAAAGCTTGTTATATTCAATAGCGACATTTGAAATTTAGCGCGCGGCGATCTCGGACACAGCAGAGGCGCTGTTTTGGCCCGGCCGTAGTGAGTTTCTTTATGTGCACCATTTAATTCTGCATGTTTTCATATATAATACATGATGATTATGTTGAGTTTATGGCTGAAAGCTTGTTATATTCAATAGCGACATTTGAAATTTAGCGTATGGCGATCTCGGAAACTGCAGAGGGCGCTGTTTTGGCCCGGCCGTAGTGAGTTTCTTTATGTGCACCATGTAATTCTGCATGTTTTCATATATAATACATGATGATTATGTTGAGTTTATGGCTGAAAGCTTGTTATATTCAATAGCGACATTTGAAATTTGGCACACGCGGCTATCTCTGATACGGTGCGAGGTGTTGTTTTGGCCTGGCCGTAGTGAGATTCTTTATGTGCACCATTTAATTCTGCATGATTTCATATATAAAACAGATGATTATGCTGCGTTTATGGCTGAAAGCGTGTTATATTCAATAGCGACAGTTGAAATTTGGCGCGTGGCGATCTCGGATACGGCGCAGGGCACTGTTTTGGCCCGGCCGTAGTGAATTTCTTTATGTGCACCATTTAATTCTGCATGTTTTCAAATATAATACATGATGATTATGTTGAGTTTATGGCTGAAACCTTGTTATATTCAATAGCGACATTTGAAATTTAGCGCGTGGCGATCTCGGATACGGCGGGGCGTTGTTTTGGCCCGGCCGTAGTGAGTTTCTTTATGTACCATTTAATTCTGCATGTTTTCATATAATACATGATGATTATGTTGAGTTTATGGCTGAAAGCTTGTTATATTCAATAGCGACATTTGAAATTTAGAGCGTGGCGATCTCGGATACGGCGCAGGGCGCTGTTTTGGCCCGGCCGTAGTGAGTTTCTTTATGTGCACCATTTAATTCTGCATGTTTTCATATATAATACATGATGATTATGTTGAGTTTATGGCTGAAAGCTTGTTATATTCAATAGCGACATTTGACATTTAAGCGCTGGCGATCTCGGACACAGCAGAGGGCGCTGTTTTGGCCCGGCCGTAGTGAGTTTCTTTATGTGCACCATGTAATTCTGCATGTTTTCATATATAATACATGATGATTATGTTGAGTTTATGGCTGAAACCTTGTTATATTCAATAGCGACATTTGAAATTTGGCACACGCGGCGATCTCGGATACGGTGCGAGGTCGGTCGTGTGGCCTGGCCGTAGTGAGTTTCTTTATGTGCACCATTTAATTCTGCATGTTTTCATATATAAAAATGATAATTATGCTGAGTTTATGGCTGAAAGCTTGTTATATTCAATAGCGACATTTGAAATTTGGCGAGCGTGGCGATCTCGGATACGGCGCAGGGCACTGTTTTGGCCCGGCCGTAGTGAATTACTTTATGTGCACCATGTAATTCTGCATGTTTTCATATATAATACATGATGATTATGTTGAGTTTATGGCTGAAACCTTGTTATATTCAATAGCGACATTTGAAATTTAGCGCGAATGGCGATCTCGGATACGGTGCGGGGCGTTGTTTTGGCCCGGCCGTAGTGAGTTTCTTTATGTGAACCATTTAATTCTGCATGTTTTCATATATAATACATGATGATTATGCTGAGTTTATGGCTGAAAGCTTGTTATATTCAATAGCGACATTTGAAATTTGGCGAGCGTGGCGATCTCGGATACGGCGCAGGGCGCTGTTTTGGCCCGGCCGTAGTGAGTTTCTTTATGTGCACCATTTAATTCTGCATGTTTTCATATATAATACATGATGATTATGTTGAGTTTATGGCTGAAAGCTTGTTATATTCAATAGCGACATTTGAAATTTAGCGCGGCGATCTCGGACACAGCAGAGGGCGCTGTTTTGGCCCGGCCGTAGTGAGTTTCTTTATGTGCACCATGTAATTCTGCATGTTTTCATATATATAATACATGATGATTATGTTGAGTTTATGGCTGAAAGCTTGTTATATTCAATAGCGACATTTGAAATTTGGCACACGCGGCGATCTCGGATACGGTGCGAGGTGTTCTTTTGGCCTGGCCGTAGTGAGTTTCTTTATGTGAACCATTTAATTCTGCATGTTTTCATATATAAAAATGATGATTATGCTGAGTTTATGGCTGAAAGCTTGTTATATTCAATAGCGACATTTGAAATTTGGCGAGCGTGGCGATCTCGGATACGGCGCAGGGCACTGTTTTGGCCCGGCCGTAGTGAATTTCTTTATGTGCACCATGTAATTCTGCATGTTTTCATATATAATACATGATGATTATGTTGAGTTTATGGCTGAAACCTTGTTATATTCAATAGCGACATTTGAAATTTAGCGCGAATGGCGATCTCGGATACGGTGCGGGGTGTTGTTTTGGCCCGGCCATAGTGAGTTTCTTTATGTGTACCATTTAATTCTGCATGTTTTCATATAAAATACATGATGATTATGCTGAGTTTATGGCTGAAAGCTTGTTATATTCAATAGCGACATTTGAAATTTGGCGCGCGTGGCGATCTCGGATACGGCGCAGGGCGCTGTTTTGGCCCGGCCGTAATGAGTTTCTTTATGTGCACCATTTAATTCTGCATGTTTTCATATATAATACATGATGATTATGTTGAGTTTATGGCTGAAAGCTTGTTATATTCAATAGCGACATTTGAAATTTAGCGCGCGCGGCGATCTCGGACACAGCAGAGGGCGCTGTTTTGGCCCGGCCGTAGTGAGTTTCTTTATGTGCACCATGTAATTCTGCATGTTTTCATATATAATACATGATGATTATGTTGAGTTTATGGCTGAAAGCTTGTCATATTCAATAGCGACATTTGAAATTTAGCGCGCGTGGCGATCTCGGATACAGTGCGGGGTGTTGTTTTGGCCTGGCCGTAGTGAGTTTCTTTATGTGTACCATTTAATTCTGCATGTTTTCATATAATACATGATGATTATGTTGAGTTTATGGCTGAAAGCTTGTTATATTCAATAGCGACATTTGAAATTTAGCGCGCGTGGCGATCTCGGATACGGCGCAGGGTGTTGTTAAGGTTTTTCATTATCAGTTATCGGTTATCGGGAATAAGGTTTTCTGTTATCGTGCCCTGCTATGGCGGAGACGCTGTCTTTCTCCTCAGTCTGAAGCTAGCCAGCACTGTGAGTGGAACATTTCTCTGGAATACACACACTGCATTTTGACCCCTACTATGGCACCCAAGCATCCTTCCACCTCGTCCAGTGACATAAGAACATAGGAGTCTGCACGAAGCAGCTCCTCTGAACCTTGGCTCCCGTGTATCTAACCCTACCTAATATCGCTGTCCATGACGCATCAACAAAGTGATGGTGGTGAGTGTGAGGACGTGTTTTTGTTGTGTCAGTGACTTACAAATGTAATGTAGCAATTCTTTCTTTAGAAAACTTTAACTTAACCCGGTGGTGGCAGGGATCATGTTTCTTAATGGTCCCTCCAAGCAAGAAAAATGAGAAAAAATCACCCTCACACAAACCATTTCATATTATATATCAAAGCATTTGTGATCAGTTTATGTGTATTACTTTCCTCTCTGTCAAAGGCTGTAAAATAAGGCAAAAAGTAAGCAGAAAAATATATATCTACCCTTGCAGGTGAAAATATAGCCTGTTAGCTTTTGAGACCAAACCATGTAGTGAGCCTCCTCCTCCCTCCCTGCTGGCTAGGCTTCCTTTTAATATGTATTTCCACACATGATGCGGCCAATATTAGGAGTCTTTTTCACACCAATATTTACTGTATAATGATGACTTGACTCCTGCATTAGCACCGGTGAGTGAGTTAGGGGCTTAAGGAACTTTGATGCCAGGATTGGAGGTGACTTATTCCTGGGTTTAAACTTATACAAAATCAGGTTGGCGACATGTCTGTGGTAAGTCCCTTGTACAATAAGAAATATTACTTTCCTCTCTGTCAAGGGCTGAATAAATAAATCAAATTAATCTAACTATATTATAAAGCAAAACCAATCTTGCATGTATAATATGTATCCAGTGTGTAGTAAGCACTTTGGGAAACATATATCATGCACCCTATGCTTAACCCTGCGGGGATCATGTTTCTTACCCGGTAGCAGAGACGGGCCAAATTTGTGGCTTTACCGTGTAGCAGCAACGGGCCAAATTTGTGGCTTTGCCGTGTAGCAGCAACGGGCCAAATTTGTGGCTTTACCGTGTAGCAGCAACGGGCCAAATTTGTGGCTTTGCCGTGTAGCAGCAACGGGCCAAATTTGTGGCTTTACCGTGTAGCAGCAACGGGCCAAATTTTTGGCTTTACCGTGTAGCAGCAACGGGCCAAATTTGTGGCTTTACCGTGTAGCAGCAACGGGCCAAATTTGTGCCATGATTTAAACCCCCCAAAATAGATGATGTGTAAACTGATCACAAATGCTTTGATATGTATTATGAAATGGTTTGTGTGAGGGGTGATTTTTTCTCATTTTTCTCGCTTGGGGGGACCATTAAGAAACATGATCCCCGCTGCTACCGGGTTAGGAAACATGATCCCCGCTGCTACCACCACCACCACTGGGTTAAAAGGCCTTTCCCTCTAAGCAAGGGGAGGTAGTGAACATTTTACAACACACTGGGTTACTAAGTGAGCTGCTGAACATTTTACAGCTCAATATAACGGGTTCACCCTTTGGAGGCTTCTGGCGGGGGTAATGAAGGCAGGGCAGGAAATGAGTAGAGAAAGCTTACCTATTTCTCCAGGCTGCTGAAAAGCTTGTTGGTGAAGAATTACTTGTCGGTGAAGAGACTGTTGTTGAGGTGAGGAGTGCCCTGTGTTATGGCACCTCCCGGCACTGCTACACCAACCTGCAAATATGTGTCCACTCTCAAAGTCTTGTACTGGGAAAGACAGCATGGGATAATATATTATAAAATCTCTCTCTCTATCAAGGGCTGTATAATTAAGATAATTAATTGATACTCTCTCTCTCATATTTGTTTTTTTACATACTTTTCTTCCTCTACCCTCCCTCTCTCTCTCTCTCCCCTCATAAGTCTATACATACAGCCAGGCCTATACTTTGAGGCAGTGCCAACATTGCCAGACAGTTGTACTCAGCCTCTTATATTTACTGACTTCCAACACAAAATCTGTCTCCTGGTCCTCAATAACGAGATTCACTTATATTTATCATTAAAATAGTTAATTCCCCTTGTTTTTTGGCAATACAGTGTATTTGTATATGCATACAGTCCCTTACAAGCTGGATAATATTACACGTAATAGGAATGATAATATTGACAATAATAATAGTTACAAGATAATTTAATACTAAGCTATTCTAACCTAAAACTTATTCAAACCTAGCCATATTTTTTTTCCTTACCTCCCTTGGCTGGGCCTGGTGGTGGGCCCAAGCCGGCAAGTGTTTATAGCGGCCCCATCTTGCTTTCCCTTGGACAGTCCCATACAGTCCAGGATGATGGTGGTGGTCTTCAGGACAAGTAGCCTGTGGCAGCAGTGGATTCAAACCCTCCTCATCCATGATGCGGCGAACGCAGGACCGGCACGCTAACCACTCAGCCACCGTCTCCTTCCCCAGCCTGTGTTCTGACGCCAAATATGCAAAAAGTAAAAACATATGCTTCAATGTGTCATCCCAGACTATATATAAAGAGAATTAAATCTAAGTCATCCTAACCTAACCAAACTTTAATGAAACTAATCTAGCCTTAGCAAGCCACTATCAAAACACAATATAAACAGAAATGTATCTCCAGGTGTGTCCCCCCCAAGACCATATATTTTGAGAATTAAATCTAAGCTATCCTAACCTAACCAAACTTTAATGAACCTAATCTAGTCTTAGCAAGCCACTATCAAAACACAATATAAACAGAAATGTATCTCCAGGTGTGTCCCCCCCCAAGACCATATATTTAGAGAATTAAATCTAAGCTATCCTAACCTGCCCAAACTTGCTGAGCTATCCTAACAAGACCTAACTTAACCCGGTAGCAACAAGGGCCCAAATTTGTGGCTTTACAGTGTACCAGCGACGGGCCAAATTCTTGCCATGATATGTAACTTGATATATTAAGAAGGATATAAACCCCACCACCGACCATTAGGATCCACCGGGAAGAAGCCTACCGGCGCAATAGGTCAAGACGTAAAAAAAATAAAAAAAATAAATGGATGATGAATAAACTGATCACAAATGAATTGATATTATGAAGTGGTTTGTGTGAGTGATGATTTTTTTCTCATTTTTCTCGCTTAGAGGGAAGGGCCTTTAACCTAGTGGTGGAAGCAGCAGGGATCATGTTTCTTAATGGTCCCTCCAAGCAAGAAAAATAGAAAAAAATCTCCCCTCACACAAACCATTTCATATTATATATAAAGCATTTGTGATCAGATTATGTATCATCTATTTTGGGGGGTTTATATCATGGCACAAATTTGGCCCGTCGCTACACGGTAAAGCCACAATTTGGCCTGCTGCTACACGGTAAAGACACAAATTTGGCCCGTCGCTGCTACACAGTAAAGCCACAAATTTGGCCCGTCGCTGCTACACGGCAAAGACATAAATTTGGCCCGTCGCTGCTACACAGTAAAGACACAAATTTGATGTGTCGCTGCTACCAAGTTAAGAAACATGATCCCCACAGCTACCGGGTTAACCGTACCTGCCGTGCGCTCTACTACCACAATGAAATAAAACAAATATATACAGCGTTGCACCCCAAGACAATATTTTAAGAGGCGGTGAGTATGGAGATGACCGTAGCCACCTCTCCCGCCAGTGACATCAACGGCAGTGTGGTGACTGTGAGAGGCCTATCCTGCCTATTTATCCTAAACAAGTGGGTGTTATTCCAGAAAAAACACCCAAGTCTCATCACTTCACACTTATTTATATATTCAAGGGCTGAAAAATATCGGAAACATTAACAAAAAAAATGCCCGGTCAGCACTAAGTTATCCTAACCTTGAATTAAACTTAGATTTTAACATAACCTCCTGTGAGAGCAAGATAAAAATTGACAGACAAAATAGGTCAATTCCAGACCTCACGGTATCATGAGCAGACCTCCAGAATAACACCCGATGGTCTAGGATAAAAAAGTTCGAAAATTTCATTTAGTCGGCGCAACATCTGTGGTCATATGCCGGAGAGAGACAGAAGGGGAAGGAATTAAAGAAGGGAACAGATCCCAGGAGATGGGACACAACCCCCAATTAATATCTGGTACACTGCTGGGTGGACAGGGGCATAGGGTATCGGAAAAGCCTCCCAAATTTTCCCACTCTGCCCGGGAATCGAGCCCAGGCTCTCTCGGTTGTGAGCCGGTGTGCTAACTGATAACCACTGCACCACGAAGCCCCAGGTCTAGGATAAGATACTGGTCATCACTAAGTTATCCTAACCTTGGATTAAACTTAGATTTTAACCTTAACCTCCTGTGAGAGCAAAGTAAATATTGACAGGCAAAATATAAGTTCATGCCAGCCTTCGCAGTACCAGGAGCATGTATAACTCTAGAATGACACCCGATGGTCTAGGGTAAGCACATGTGGTCAAGGCAACAACGCTAACCTACATATTCCCCTTAGAGTTAATAGGTTCACCACCCCGGGTCATCACCACCACATGCATCACCTAAAATCACCACAATCACCATCAATACCACCTCAAACACACACGAAATCACAACCATGACGATGAAAACGCAAAAAATCAAGAGAAATAACACTGAAATAAATAAATCTGAAAATTCGTAAAATTCACCCCGCCCGCTAGACGAGTCACCCTTTAAACACTTCTAGCTCACGTTAACCTTCAATATTTCCTGAGTAACACAACCCACACCTCATGTCTGCAATAATACAACACAAATACACCCTAACCCTTAATATAGGAGTACCCAGGCGTCTTACACTGGTCAAAACTCACGGATATAAGGTCACGTATGGTTCGCTCCCATCCGCCGCCGGTTACGCCCTTATGACCTCACCGCTAAACGCCCATAATTCAATATTTAAGACACTCACACCTCATTTGACCCCATACATTAGGTCATTCAGCTTAGTTCTCCTCTCATAGCGTTCAAAGTTCTTAGGTGTCATTGATAACCGAGATAATACGTCACATCCGCCGGTTACGCCCTTATGACCTCACCGCTAAACGCCCATAATTCAATATCTAAGACCCTCACACCTCATTTGACCCCATACATTAGGTCATTCAGCTTAGTTCTCCCTCTCATAGCGTTCAAAGTTCTTAGGTGTTATTGATAACTGAGAAAATACGTCACATATGGTTCGCTCCATCACGCCCTTATGACCTCACCGCTAAACGCCCATAATTCAATATTTAAGACACTCACACCTCATTTGACCCCATACATTAGGTCATTCATCTTAGTTCTCCCTATCATAGTGCCCGAAGGTCTTAGAGGTCATTAATAATTAAGGTCATATATGGAGCCGGACACCCCAAGCCAGTTATATACGTGACCTTTCTGACCTTACCGGCTTATATCCCGCTCTCCAACTTCACACACAGGAATACAATGCACGTGTCGCCCTGCCCCTCAAGCCCCGTGCCGCCACGTACTCTACTTTACCGGAAATCAGTAAAAAACGATGAGCTTCTGAACGACCACGGCGGCCATTTAAATAAGGTCACACGGTCGCCTTTGTGAGCTCACCCCTAAACCTAATTCATTGTTTACGACATTCACGCCTCATCTGACCTCATATATCAGGTCGATCCCCCTTAATTCTTCACTCGGTAGAGGTCAAAGGGCTTACTGAGTATCGATGATAAAAGTTCACACGTTAAGCTGATGGCCGCCTCTTATCTTGTATATATCACACATTTTCCGCCTTTTCCAGCAACTCTTAATGTGTTAAAAAAACATTGTGAGACTGTACAGGTCTACACTTAATGGTCTGAGCATGCGCAGTTCACGAGAGACCAGTGTTTGTACACAAAAGCGCCAGCTTTTGACAATGGGACACCAAATAACACAACACCGGGTGCCTTCAATACCATGGCATGCTCA
Source organism: Eriocheir sinensis (assembly GCF_024679095.1). Classification (NCBI taxonomy): domain Eukaryota; kingdom Metazoa; phylum Arthropoda; class Malacostraca; order Decapoda; family Varunidae; genus Eriocheir; species Eriocheir sinensis. The sequence continues at coordinate 130,606 of NW_026112236.1, forward strand.
CCAACGAATATGGAATATCAAATTTGAGGCAGTGAATAATCATTTTTGGGGCAAAGTTAAATGATTTTTCTCTATGATATATTGATTTTTGATTAGCATAAAAAAAATAACCTAGTGTATTAATTTTCATGACCTAAGTATGAAATCTCATCACGGAAGATATTTCATACCCCGAAGTTTTTTCACACAACACCGGGCCACGCATGCGCAGTAAGGAGACAACATTTTTTTTCTGAGAGGCGGAAAAAAAGTAGCGATTATCGCTAGTTTGGTTACAAAAGTAACGAAGATACCGATATATATTTAAATAAGTAGCGGATGGTCGATAATCCGATTTTGTTATCAGCGATAAAGTATCGCGATAACGCCCAGCTATGGTCAAAGGTATATATAACAACACACCCCACATAGCTATGGACTGGAATATCCATTAACAGCAGGCATTTCTTACCAATTTATGCCAGGGGGCGGGCAGGCCAGGAAGGTGGGGGCGGGGCGAGGTGTTAACGGGTCATCTCAGGCATGTAGTGGTTTCTGTAAAATACAAGGAATTACCAGACCCAAACCACTATTACACCAGCCCACTACACACCACAAAAAATGTCCACATATGCAAACTAACCCCCCCCCCCCCAACCCAGCAGGGGGCTTCGTGGTGCAGTGGTTAGCACACTCGGCTCACAAACGAGAGAGCTCGAGTTCGATTCATACGACAGCCTTCCACGCCCGTGCACACGTGGATATATGAGAGTAGTGCAGGAAAGATGTATTTTAGCCGTGAAAACAAAAAATGTTACGGGTTAGGTTTCTGCCCAAGCCCGCCACGAAAAATATATATCCTTATTTTCTCAAAAAGGAAGACACTTAACATCACGCCCATAAGCCCACGACAGCCTTCCACGCCCGTGCATACGTGGATACATGAGATTAGTGCAGGAAAGATGTATTTTAGCCGTGAAGACGAAAAAATATGTTACGGGCTAGGTTACTGCCCCAGCCCGCCACAAAAAATATATATCCTTATTTTCTCGAAAAGGAAGACACTTAAGATTACGCCCATAAGCCCACGACAGCCTTCCACGCCCGTGCACACATGGATACATGAGAGTAGTGCAGGAAAGATGTATTTTAGCCGTGAAGACGAAAAAATATGTTACGGGCTAGGTTACTGTCCCAGCCCGCCACGAAAAATATATATCCTTATTTTCTCAAAAAGGAAGACACTTAAGATCACGCCCGTACGCCCACGACAGCCTTCCACGCCCGTGCACACGTGGATACATGAGAGTAGTGCAGGAAAGATGTATTTTAGCCGTGAAGACGAAAATTTTGTTACGAGGTGGATGTCAAACTGCCCCGCCCCGCCCCGCCGAGAACATTTGAGCTTGTTTTCTGCAATATTACATCATCTACGCTAACGCCAGTGTAGGCAAGCCTTTCCCCATCGACAGTGAATGCGTGGGGCGTTGTGGCGACTCTTGCAAACGATAATTAGTGACACAGCGTAAGAAAAACTGTCTGTACGGGGCTGGGGTCAAGTCCGGCGGCCCCCGATGACGCGGGTGTTAGAATCGCTCCTAACGGGGTAACTAACGCTGGCACACCTGACCTGGCACCTCACACACCTGCCGGCACACCTCTAAATTATGTTGTAATAGTCCACGCCCCCCAGTGGCCAGTATTTGGGCCACATTACCTGATATTGCACGAGGCAACTCTAAGCCGTTCATCCATAATTAAGCAAACGTTTGTGTTTTTTCCAGGTCAATGATAAAAATGCATAAACGTTCCTTATTTCTAAACGTACACCGATTCTGATGACACCACTGGAATACAACAGAATAGACAACAGAATACATTAAAATACAACAGAATACAACAAAAAACAACGGAATAGAACATAATACATTAAAATACAACAGAATACAACAGAATACAACAAAAAACAACGGAATAGAAATATAATATTAAAATACAACAGAATACAACAGAATACAACAAAAAACAACGGAATAGAACATAAAACATTAAAATACAACAGAATAGAACAGAAAACAGCAGGAAACAACAGAAAACAACAGAAAAAACGGGAAACAACAGAAAACAACAAGAAACAACAGAAAACAACAGAAAAACAACAGAATAGAACAGAATACATTAAAATACAACAGAAAACAACAGAATAGAAAGAAAACAACAGAAACAACAGGAAACAACAGAGAACAACAAAAAACAACAGAAAACAACAGAAAAAACAGAAAACATAAAAACAATAGAAAACAAGAGAAAACAACAGAAAAACATCAGAAAGCAACAGAAAAAACAGGAAACAACAGAAAACAACAGAAAAACTACACAAAACAACAGAAAACAACAGAAAAATAACAGAAAACAACAGAAACAGAAAAACAAGAGAAAACAACAGAATACAACAGAAAAAAAGAGAAAACAACACAATACAACATAATACAACAGAATAACAACAGAAACAGAATAAAAGAGAAAACAACAGAAAACAACAGAAAAAAAGAAATACAACAGAAAACAACAGAATAAAACATAATACAACAGAAAAACAACAGAAAGCAAAAAAAAAAACAACAGAAAACATAAGAAAACAACAGAAAAACAAAGAGAATACAACAGAATACAACAGAATAAAAGAGAATACAACAGAATACAACAGAATAAAAGATAATACAACAGAATACAACAGAATAAAAGAGAATACAACAGAAAAAAAGATAATACAACAGAATAAAAGAGAATACAACAGAATACAACAGAATACAACAGAATAAAAGAGAATACAACAGAATACAACAGAATAAAAGAGAATACAACAGAATACAACAGAATAAAAGAGAATACAACAGAATACAACAGAATAAAAGATAATACAACAGAATACAACAGAATAAAAGATAATACAACAGAATACAACAGAATAAAAGAGATTACAACAGAATACAACAGAATAAAAGATAATACAACAGAATACAACAGAATACAACAGAATAAAAGATAATACAACAGAATACAACAGAATAAAAGATAATACAACAGAATACAACAGAATACAACAGAATAAAAGAGAATACAACAGAATACAACAGAATAAAAGAGAATACAACAGAATACAACAGAATAAAAGAGAATACAACAGAATAAAAGAGAATACAACAGAATACAACAGAATAAAAGAGAATACAACAGAATACAACAGAATAAAATAGAATACAACAGAATAAAAGAGAATACAACAGAATACAACAGAATAAAAGAGAATACAACAGAATAAAAGAGAATACAACAGAATACAACAGAATAAAAGAGAATACAACAGAATACAACAGAATAAAAGAGAATACAACAGAATACAACAGAATAAAAGAGAATACAACAGAATACAACAGAATAAAAGAGAATACAACAGAATACAACAGAATAAAAGATAATACAACAGAATACAACAGAATACAACAGAATAAAAGAGAATACAACAGAATACAACAGAATAAAAGAGAATACAACAGAATACAACAGAATAAAAGAGAATACAACAGAATACAACAGAATAAAAGAGAATACAACAGAATACAACAGAATAAAAGAGAATACAACAGAATACAACAGAATAAAAGATAATACAACAGAATACAACAGAATAAAAGAGAATACAACAGAATACAACAGAATAAAAGAGAATACAACAGAATAAAAGAGAATACAACAGAATACAACAGAATAAAAGAGATACAGAATACAACAGAATAAAAGAGAATACAACAGAATACAACAGAATAAAAGAGAATACAACAGAATACAACAGAATAAAAGAGAATACAACAGAATACAACAGAATAAAAGAGAATACAACAGAATACAACAGAATAAAAGAGAATACAACAGAATACAACAGAATAAGAGAATACAACAGAATACAACAGAATAAAAGAGAATACAACAGAATACAACAGAATAAAAGAGAATACAACAGAATACAACAGAATAAAAGATAATACAACAGAATACAACAGAATACAAGATAATACAACAGAATACAACAGAATAAAAGAGAATACAACAGAATACAACAGAATAAAAGATAATACAACAGAATACAACAGAATAAAAGAGAATACAACAGAATACAACAGAATAAAAGAGAATACAACAGAATACAACAGAATAAAAGAGAATACAACAGAATACAACAGAATAAAAGAGAATACAACAGAATACAACAGAATAAAAGAGAATACAACAGAATAAAAGAGAATACAACAGAATACAACAGAATAAAAGAGAATACAACAGAATACAACAGAATAAAAGAGAATACAACAGAATACAACAGAATAAAAGAGAATACAACAGAATAAAAGAGAATACAACAGAATAAAAGAGAATACAACAGAATACAACAGAATAAAAGAGAATACAATAGAATAAGAGAATACAACAGAATAAAAGAGAATACAACAGAATAAAAGAGAATACAACAGAATACAACAGAATAAAAGAGAATACAACAGAATACAACAGAATAAAAGAGAATACAACAGAATACAACAGAATAAAAGATAATACAACAGAATACAACAGAATAAAAGAGAATACAACAGAATACAACAGAATATGGAGAATACAACAGAATAAAAGAGAATACAACAGAATACAACAGAATAAAAGATAATACAACAGAATAAAAGAGAATACAACAGAATACAACAGAATAAAAGATAATACAACAGAATACAACAGAATAAAAGATAATACAACAGAATACAACAGAATAAAAGAGAATACAACAGAATAAAAGAGAATACAACAGTACAACATAATAAAAGATAATACAACAGAATACAACAGAATAAAAGAGAATACAACAGAATACAACAGAATAAAAGAGAATACAACAGAATACAACAGAATAAAAGAGAATACAACAGAATACAACAGAATAAAAGAGAATACAACAGAATAAAAGAGAATACAACAGAATACAACAGAATACAACAGAATAAAAGAGAATACAAAAGAATACAACAGAATAAAAGATAATACAACAGAATACAACAGAATAAAAGATAATACAACAGAATACAACAGAATAAAAGATAATACAACAGAATACAACAGAATAAAAGAGAATACAACAGAATACAACAGAATAAAAGAGAATACAAAAGAATAAAAGAGAATACAACAGAATACAACAGAATAAAAGAGAATACAACAGAATAAAAGATAATACAACAGAATACAACAGAATAAAAGATAATACAACAGAATACAACAGAATAAAAGATAATACAACAGAATACAACAGAATAAAAGAGAATACAACAGAATAAAAGATAATACAACAGAATACAACAGAATAAAAGAGAATACAACAGAATAAAAGAGAATACAACAGAATACAACAGAATAAAAGAGAATACAACAGAATACAACAGAATAAAAGATAATACAACAGAATACAACAGAATAAAAGATAATACAACAGAATACAACAGAATAAAAGAGAATACAACAGAATACAACAGAATAAAAGATAATACAACAGAATACAACAGAATACAAAAGAATAAAAGATAATACAACAGAATACAACAGAATAAAAGAGAATACAACAGAATACAACAGAATAAAAGATAATACAACAGAATACAACAGAATAAAAGAGAATACAACAGAATACAACAGAATAAAAGAGAATACAACAGAATACAACAGAATAAAAGAGAATACAACAGAATACAACAGAATAAAAGAGAATACAACAGAATACAACAGAATAAAAGAGAATACAACAGAATACAACAGAATAAAAGAGAATACAACCGAATAAAAGAGAATACAACAGAATACAACAGAATAAAAGAGAATACAACAGAATAAAAGAGAATACAACAGAATACAACAGAATAAAAGAGAAAACAACAGAATAAAAGAGAATACAACAGAATAAAAGAGAATACAACAGAATGCAACAGAATAAAAGAGGATACAACAGAATAAGAGAATACAACAGAATAAAAGAGAATACAACAGAATAAAAGAGAATACAACAGAATACAACAGAATAAAAGAGAATACAACAGAATACAACAGAATAAAAGAGAATACAACAGAATACAACAGAATAAAAGAGAATACAACAGAATACAACAGAATACAACAGAATAAAAGATAATACAACAGAATACAACAGAATAAAAGAGAATACAACAGAATACAACAGAATAAAAGAGAATACAACAGAATAAAAGAGAATACAACAGAATACAACAAAATAAAAGATAATACAACAGAATAAAAGAGAATACAACAGAATAAAAGATAATACAACAGAATACAACAGAATACAACAGAATAAAAGATAATACAACAGAATACAACAGAATAAAAGAGAATACAACAGAATAAAAGAGAATACAACAGAATACAACAGAATAAAAGATAATACAACAGAATACAACAGAATAAAAGAGAATACAACAGAATAAAAGAGAATACAACAGAATACAACAGAATAAAAGAGAATACAACAGAATACAACATAATAAAAGAGAATACAACAGAATAAAAGAGAATACAACAGAATACAACAGAATAAAAGAGAATACAAAAGAATACAACAGAATAAAAGATAATACAACAGAATACAACAGAATACAACAGAATAAAAGAGAATACAACAGAATACAACAGAATAAAAGATAATACAACAGAATACAACAGAATAAAAGAGAATACAACAGAATACAACAGAATAAAAGAGAATACAACAGAATAAAAGATAATACAACAGAATACAACAGAATAAAAGAGAATACAACAGAACACAATAGAATACAACAGAATAAAAGAGAATACAACAGAATACAACAGAAAAGAGAATACAACAGAATACAACAGAATAAAAGAGAATACAACAGAATACAACAGAATAAAAGAGAATACAACAGAATACAACAGAATACAACAGAATAAAAGATAATACAACAGAATACAACAGAATAAAAGAGAATACAACAGAATACAACAGAATAAAAGAGAATACAACAGAATAAAAGATAATACAACAGAATACAACATAATACAACAGAATAAAAGAGAATACAACAGAATACAACAGAATAAAAGATAATACAACAGAATACAACAGAATAAAAGAGAATACAACAGAATACAACAGAATAAAAGAGAATACAACAGAATAAAAGAGAATACAACAGAATACAACAGAATAAAAGAGAATACAACAGAATACAACAGAATAAAAGAGTCCAGCACATGATCAGGCCATGGTGAACTCATACCACGAGTCTAGCACATGATCGGGCCATGGTGAATCCATATCACGAGTCTAGTACATGATCAGGCCTTGGTGAATACATATCATGAGTCTAGCACATGATCAGGCCGTGGTAATTACGAATTACACCTACTCCCATTAGCCCCCCCCCATTACCGTTAACCCCCGCCCCTTTTAATTATCAGCACGCAATTTACTGACCCTATTTACCCCTTATTCGTCACCGAACATGACCTAATTACGAATTCCACCTACTCCCAATGGCCCCCCCTCCATTACCATTAACCCCCGCCTTTTTTAATTATCACCACGCAATTTACTGACCCCATTTACCCATCATTCGACACCGAACATGACCTATTTTCGAGTTTCACTTGCACCCATTGGGCCCCCCTCCATGACCATCACTCCCCGCCCCCTGTAATTATCACCACGCAATTTACTGACCCCATTTACCCATTACTCGACACCGAACATGACCTAATTATGAATTCCACATACTCCCAATATCCCCCAGATTACCGTTAACCCCCGCCCCTTTAATTATCACCACGCAATTTACTGTCCCCATCTACCCATTATTCGACACCGAACATGACCAAATTGCGAATTCCACCTACTCCCATTAGCCCCCTCCATTACTATCAGCCCCTGCCCCCTCTGATTATCACCATGCAATTTACTGACCCCATTAACCCAGTATTTGACACCTCACATGACCCATTTTCGAGTTTCACGTACTCCATTAGCCCCCCTCCATTAACGTTAGCCCCCACCCCCTTTAATTATCACCACGCAATTTACTGACCCCATTTACCCATAATTCGACACCAAACATGACCAAATTACGAATTCCACCTATTCCCAATGACCCCCCCCCCCATTACCATTAACCCCCGCCCCCTTTAATTATCACCACGCAATTTACTGACCCCATTTACCCATTATTCGACACCGAACATGAACAAATTACGAATTCCACCTACACCCAATGGCACCCCCCATTACCATTCACCCCGCCCTCTGATTATCACCACGCAATTTACTGACCCCATTTACCCAGTATTTGACACCTCACATGACCTATTTCCAAGTTTCATCTACTCCCATTAGCCCCCTCCCCAATTACCATTAACCCCGCCCTTTAATTATCACCACGCAATTTATTGACCCCATTTACCCATTATTCGACACCGAACATCACCTAATTACGAAATCCACCTACTCCCATTAGCCCCCCCATTACTATCAACCCCAGCCCCCTCTGATTATCACCACGCAATTTACTGACCCCATTAACCCAGTATTTGACACCTCGCATGATCCATTTTCGAGTTTCACCTACACCCATTAGCCCCCCATTACCATTCACCCCCGCCCCCTCTCATTATCACCACGCAATTTACTGACCCCATTATTCCAGTATTTGACACCTCACATGATCCATTTTCGAGTTTCACCTACACCCATTAGCCCCCTCCATTACCGTTAGCCCCGCCCCTTTAATTATCACCACGCAATTTACTGACCCCATTTACCCATTCTTCGACATCGAACATGACCTAATTACGAATTCCACCTACTCCCATTAGCCTTCCACGCCCGTGCACACGTGGGTACATGAGACTAGTGCAGGAAAGATCTATTTTAGCCGTGAAAACGAAAACTATGTTACGGGCTAAGTATCTGCCCCAAGCCCGCCATGAAAAATATATATCCTTATTTTCTCACAGAGGAAGACACTTAAGATCACGCCCGTACGCCCACGTCAGCCTTCCACGTCAGGGGCTTCCACATGCCGGGCAAGCCATCCATCACGGACATCAGATTGTGGTATGGCTTCAGAACCAGCTCGCCCCCTTCCTCGCCACCGCGCCGATCATGAACGCCTTCCGGGAGTTACTGAAGAAACCAACCGGAAGACACGTGTACTGGGACGACCAGCTTCAGTAGAAATTCCGCCAAGCCCAGGACACTATATGCCAGCTGGCCAAGGACGGTCTGACGACACGATAAAACCCGCCCCACCGCTGCCATCACCGACTGGAGCCGAGAGGGCATCGGATTCGTCATCCTCCAGCAGTACTGCAGTTGTGCATCGGCCTCCGCCCCATACTGCTGTAAGGGCGGGTGGCACCTGGCCCTGTGCGGCAGCCGGCACCTCACCACCGCCGAGGCTGGATACGCAGCTGTGGAAGGGGAGGCTCTGGCGGTGGCGTGGTGCCTCCAAAAGGCGAGGTTGTTCCTGCTGGGATGCCCAAACCTCACCATCGTGACCGACCACCGCCCCCTTGTGAAGCTCCTAGGAGACAGCTCTGACGAGCGTTGTCAACCCCAGGCTCTTCAGGCTCAAGGAACGAACACTACAGTTCCGATTCCAAATCAAATACTGCCTGGGAAGAGCAACACCGCCGCCGACTTTCTGTCCCGCTACCCAGCTCTCAGGGCACCCCCGACAACAGCGGACCTCGACTCGGACGAGGATATCATCGGGGCAGTCGCCGCCGCAGTCATAGCCTGCACCGATCGGGAGGGACGCGTGGTGGACGAAGAGGAGGTCAAGCGGAAGGCCGCCGACGACCCGACGTACCAGATGTTAGTCGCCAAGGTCATGGCGGGTGACTGGCACCAGCATAAAGCACAAGAAGTGGCATCCCTGCGTCCCTTCTATGGGGCGAGGGACAGGCTGGCAGTGATGCACGACGTAGTGACATACATGTTTGACCAGGGGTACGTGCGCCTCGTCATCCCCGAAGCTCTCCGACAGCAGGTAGCAGCAAACCTACACGCCAGCCACCAGGGCCTCGGTTCCATGCTGCGGAGGGCGAGGCAGTGTGTATACTGGCCGGGGATTGAGGGGGACCTGCGGCACCACCGCTCCGCATGCACAGAATGCGAAACACGCGCCCCATCGCAGCCCGCTGAAACGCTGGCGATGACGCCGCCCCCTGAGTACCCGTTCCAGCAGACGGTGGCCGACATGTTCCAGCACGAAGGACACACGTACATGGCCTACGCCGACAGGCTTGCCGGCTGGCTGGAAATAGCTCACTTCCCACACGGCGCCACGTCCCAGAGAATCAAGACGCAACTGCGGCGATACTTCGCCTGCTGGGGGGCCCCGGAGCAAGTATCCACGGATGGCGGCACGAACCTGGCCAGCGACGAGATGATGGAGTTCCTGAAAAAGTGGGGCGTGTTGGTGCGCATGTCCTCCGCCCAATACCCACAATCCAACGGAAGGGCCGAGGTCGCCGTCAAGACAGCCAAGAGGCTCATCGTGCCCAACACCGGCGACGGAGGCAAACTCGACACTGACAGGATGGCGCTGGTGTCATCAACCACCTTTCAACAATCACATCCAACGCCTACCACCAGATGCGTTTAACACAACTTATCAACAGTCATTCGCATACCTTAATTGCGCTTCTTATTTTCATCACGCGCAAACATGTGTGCTTACCCAGGGCTGTGAACAAGGGTGCCTTCGTACACCAGCCTAATATATTTGGTGACCTCTGACCATACTGTCATAACATTACCGATGATAAATTGCCCTTGTGATGGTAAACCTCTCCCTTATTCTTCCTCTTCACTATTCCACCTTTCACCCCCTCTCATTTCCCTCTATTTCCTCACATCGCCAAACAGTGACTGGTGCGTCAATCTGTAAGAAGGCTGATACAAATGAACCAGGTAATTACAGTTAGAGCGAGATCAATTAGAGCGAACCGCAATTAGCGCAAGCCACCATCTACCAAGAAAAAAATTAATTAGTGCGAAAGCCTCAGTTAGCCCGGCCGCCCCTCACGGCGGGAGTCTGTTCTCACTACCCCAATAAACGTATCTATTCATCGCTGACCTCTGACTCCACCTCTCACCCCAACAAGCTTTTATATTAATGATGAAAACCTTCGTAACACACACACACACACACACACACACACACACACACACATACCATTTTAGCGACCTGCCCTGAAGCCAAGACTGTTAGTTCACGTGTACGGCTGGGCGCCCGAAACCTGAGGAGGAAGAAGAAAAGTTAGGCCCATGCTCTTACATATGTTGGCACACAAGTAGGCCTACACATATTTGACAAGGCTTTCACAGGAGTTGTGGGTATGTCCACGGGTTCATTTATTCTCTTTTCCTCCATATATTACGTTTAGCTGGCTCAAGTGGTAGTTTAGGGTTACCAGCCCTTAGTAGTACTTGGCGTATTGTCTTTTCTGACCCCAAACTATCGCCCCATAAAGATAACAATATGCATTTATAATTATTGTTAACGTCGGTAATTACTGATGCTCTTTTTTGCAATATTTATGGGCCAGAAACAGAAAGATACAATGTTATGCCTACGGTAAGCTGGTAACATTGAGGGGAGTGAGGGAGAATAATAAAGCTTTGTCCTAGGGCCACCTGGGTGTTATTCTATACATATACCGTCCCTGGCACCAATGACTGGCACCACACTGATTCTGGCACCACACAAATCTATGCCACTATGAACACTGCCTGGCATCACATAGCACTGCATAACACCTGACCCCATGTCACAGGAGAGGGGTAGGCAGGTCAGGTAACAAGACAGCCTAACACTGGGTAACTAATCTGTCTTGCATCACATAACACTGTCTGTGGCACTGTTAACACTGCCTGGCACTCCAGGCCCACGGGTGATAAAAGAGGGGAGGGACACTCAGGAAGATATTGCAGACCAGTGAGTTACATGAAGACTGGCCAACATTACACCCATCTATAAGAAGGCTGATACAAATGAACCAGGTAATTACAGACCAGTGAGTTACATGAAGACTGGCCAACATTACACCCATCTATAAGAAGGCTGATACAAATGAACCAGGTAATTACAGACCAGTGAGTTAATGAAGACTGGCCAACATTACACCCATCTATAAGAAGGCTGATACAAATGAACCAGGTAATTACAGACCAGTGAGTTTGACCTGTCATATGCAAAATAATGGAAACCATAATAAGAGAAAATTTTCAGAGCATTTGAAGAATTATCAACCACTCAGCAGAAAACAATACTACAGACGGGCAGATGATGAACGGTGCCGGCTGCAGCTCATTGCCGTGCTGGACCAATGGACACAGTATCTGGACGAAGGCAGCGCAGTGGATGTTGCATATTGCGATTCTGCTAAAGCATTTGATAAAGTTCCACACAGGAGATTAATTGAGAAAAAGTTATAACATCAGGGCAACATTTTAAACTGGATAGCAGCATTCTTTTCCATTTCCAGCAACTACGATGGGTTTTGACAAGCGGACAGGTGGCGTGTTTATGTCACAAGGGTGTATTTTGACGCTCTTCCCTTTCTTCACCCTGGAGCTGGCAGTCTCACCGCCCATCGACCTGAAAGAGACCGTGAGGCCAGCGTGGAGAAATACACCCTTGTGACATAAACACGCCACCTGTCCGCTTGTCAAAACCCCGTCGTGTGTGCTAGAAATCTTGTAATTACCACCATGCCGTGCCTTTCCTTAAAATGTTTCTTGAACAAACCACCTCCTCCTCCAGTCTATTCCATGCTTCTGTGTGGGTGTGTGGGTGTGTCCCTTCCCCCAAGTCCCCGAAGGCTCACTTTTTGATGGCGACTCCCCCAAAGAGGTAGGCACGGTTGAGCAAGAAGACATTGAGCACCCGGTGAGAAATCTGCATGGTGGGCGACAGCACGATGCTCACATTCTGGTAGGTCATCTTGGTGTCACGCTCCTGAGGGGGAAGACTGAGGTGAGGAGAAGGTATGTTGGGGGGACACAGCCGTTAATTAACCGTGTAGCAGCGACGGGCCAAATTTGTGGCTTTACCATGTAGCAGCGACGGGCCAAATTTGTGCCATGATTTAAACCTCCAAAATAGATGATACATAATCTGATCACAAATTCTTTGATATATAGAAGTATAGAAGGAAAAGAGAGGAATACAGAAGGAAAAGAGAGGAGAACAGAAGGCAATTAAAAAGAATATGGAGGAAAAAGAAGGACAAAAGAGGAAAATTGAAGGAAGAGAGAGAGAGAGAGAGAGAGAGAGAGAGAGAGAGAGAGAGAGAGAGAGAGAGAGAGAGAGAGAGAGAGAGACTGCGAGCTCCGGGGTGAGGAAAGGGAAGAGCCCGCGCAGAAAAGAACACCCCTTGTAACCTAAACACGTCTGCTGGCTTGTCAAAACCAGGCTGGATGTGCTAGAAATGTTGTAATTACCACCACAGCCTGCCCTAAACGCACACCCACTAAAGAGCTTGTGGTGATGATAAGCGAGGGTTGTTTTGGTAGGTGACAGCCCTGTGTGACCTGCTGTAGCCCTGGTCAGGTCAGCCTTGACGTGAGATTAACTTTAATTAACAAGAGTACTACATCACAGCAGTGCGAATATTCCCGAAGCCTCTGTACAGGGTCCCAGGGTCACATGGGTGTTATTCTATACATTTGCCGTCCCCGACACGAATGGCTGGCATCACACTGATTCTGGCACCACACGAATCTATGCCACTGTGAACACTGCCTGGTAACATAACACTGTCTGTGGCACTGCATATTAAACACCCTGGCTGAGCCCACATCACAGGAGGGGGGTCACACCAGGTAGGTGGTTAACAAGACACTGTAACACTGGGTAACTAATCTGTCTTGCATCACGTAACACCTGCTGAACATGGAACTGTCGGTGGCACTGTTAACACTGCATAACACCTGAGAGCCCACGTCACCTTAACACAGTGATGTAACACAGCCAGTAACAGCCCTATCATGTATCCAGGTAACAGAATACTACTAATGTCACAACGTGTAACACTCTCTGGGATCACGTAACACATTTAAACACTGCTGTCACGTCACACACTCGTCCGTCACATGACGTAACTCTGTACTATGAAGGTGAGAAAACACTCACGGAAAGCGATTAATCTCTTTTTTTCACCTTTTAGAAGCAGAGCAGAAGCAGGGCCTGAAACCTCATCAACGGTAACATGATTTGGGGGGCGGTTGATGCTTGAGGTCAATGAGTCACATATTTGACAAGGCTTTCGTAGGCGTTGTGGGGGACATTTCCAGAGGTAGATAATGACCCTGGTGGTAGCTTGACCCTTCCTCTGTACCATGAACGTTAAAAGTCACTCACGGGAACACGATTCATCTCCTTTATGACCTCTTAAGAACAGCTGATACGGCGCGGGGTCAAAACTCGTCACCTATAAACACGTATTTGACAAGGCTTCCGTAGGCGTTGTAAGCATTTTCAGGGGTATTCAATGACCCTGGTGGTAGTTTGACCTTCCTCTGTACCATGAACGTAAAAATACACTGTCTTACCGCCAAAAACACTGCAAACACCTCTCAAAACACGTCGTGAAGGAGGAACTGCGTGGACGATCAGCTGTGTTATGATTTTTTACCGCGCACCGATGCTAGATTATCGTACTCAAAGCCGCGCATTTACCGGCTTCTGACCCATACCTGATGCCAAGAAGCCCCAATAATTAACCCTTTAAACAATAATCATATGAGAAGGCGGTTATTTGGGTGATAAAAGCAGTGTGGGGCTCAGAAATCGCCAGGTGTCCCGCACTGGACTCTCGTACTTGAGGTGAAAGTGTTATACTTTGGGTCCCTAGAAAAAAATAAAATAAAAAATAAAAAGCGGCCATGTCCTGCAAAAGGCGACTAAACGAGAAGGAAACGAGACGAGGAATCCATTTCTGGCCTCGGCATAACGATACACTAAATATTAAGGGAGATATCGGCACGGAAAACTAGCGTGAAATTATCAAAAAAACATGAAAATCAATTATATTTATGTTATTTGAAGCTATTTTCATGCAAACGGCGACTCTTCTTGGGTAAAATAAGACGAGGAATCCATTTCTGGCCTCGTCATAACGCTACACTCAATATTAAGGGAGATATCGGCCCGGAAAGCTCGCGTGAAATTCACCCCAAAACATAAAAATAACCTATATTTATGTTATTTTCATGCAAACGGTGACTTTTTTTTTAGTAAAACGAGACGAGGAATCCAATTCTGGCCTCGGCATAACGCTACACTCAATATTAAGGAAGATATTGGCCCGGAAAGCTCGCGTGAAATTCCTCCAAAAACATGAAAATCAGCTATATTTATGTTATTTGAGGTTATTTTCATGAAAACGGTGACTCTTCTTGGGTAAAACGAGACGGGGAGTTCATTTCTGGCCTCTGCATAACGCTACACTCAATATTAAGGGTAATATCGGCCTGGAAAACTTGCGTGAAATTCCCCCCAAAACATAAAAATCAGTTATACAACAGAATACAACAGAATAAAAGATAATACAACAGAATAAAAGATAATACAACAGAATACAACAGAATAAAAGATAATACAACAGAATACAACAGAATAAAAGAGAATACAACAGAATAAAAGATAATACAACAGAATACAACAGAATAAAAGATAATACAACAGAATACAACAGAATAAAAGATAATACAACAGAATACAGCAGAATAAAAGAGAATACAACAGAATAAAAGAGAATACAACAGAATACAACAGAATAAAAGAGAATACAACAGAATACAACAGAATAAAAGAGAATACAACAGAATACAACAGAATAAAAGATAATACAACAGAATACAACAGAATAAAAGATAATACAACAGAATACAACAGAATAAAAGAGAATACAACAGAATACAACAGAATAAAAGAGAATATAACAGAATACAACAGAATAAAAGAGAATACAACAGAATACAACAGAATAAAAGAGAATACAACAGAATACAACAGAATAAAAGAGAATACAACAGAATAAAAGAGAATACAACAGAATACAACAGAATAAAAGAGAATACAACAGAATACAACAGAATAAAAGAGAATACAACAAAATACAACAGAATAACAGAGAATACAACAGAATACAACAGAATAAAAGATAATACAACAGAATACAACAGAATAAAAGAGAATACAACAGAATAAAAGAGAATACAACAGAATACAACAGAATAAAAGAGAATACAACAGAATACAACAGAATAAAAGAGAATACAACAGAATAAAAGATAATACAACAGAATACAACAGAATAAAAGATAATACAACAGAATACAACAGAATAAAAGAGAATACAACAGAATACAACAGAATACAACAGAATAAAAGAGAATACAACAGAATAAAAGAGAATACAACAGAATAAAACAGAATAAAAGAGAATACAACAGAATAAAAGAGAATACAACAGAATAAAAGATAATACAACAGAATACAACAGAATAAAAGATAATACAACAGAATACAACAGAATAAAAGAGAATACAACAGAATACAACAGAATAAAAGAGAATACAACAGAATACAACAGAATAAAAGAGAACACAACAGAATACAACAGAATACAACAGAATAAAAGAGAATACAACAGAATAAAAGAGAATACAACAGAATAAAAGAGAATACAACAGAATACAACAGAATAAAAGAGAATACAACAGAATAAAAGAGAATACAACAGAATAAAAGAGAATACAACAGAATAAAAGAGAATACAACAGAATACAACAGAATAAAAGATAATACAAGAGAATACAACAGAATAAAAGAGAATACAACAGAATAAAAGAGAATACAACAGAATAAAAGAGAATACAACAGAATACAACAGAATAAAAGAGAATACAACAGAATAAAAGAGAATACAACAGAATAAAAGAGAATACAACAGAATACAACAGAATAAAAGAGAATACAACAGAATACAACAGAATAAAAGAGAATACAACAGAATACAACAGAATAAAAGAGAATACAACAGAATAAAAGAGAATACAACAGAATACAACAGAATAAAAGAGAATACAACAGAATACAACAGAATAAAAGAGAATACAACAGAATACAACAGAATAAAAGATAATACAACAGAATACAACAGAATAAAAGAGAATACAACAGAATACAACAGAATAAAAGAGAATACAACAGAATAAAAGATAATACAACAGAATACAACAGAATAAAAGATAATACAACAGAATACAACAGAATAAAAGAGAATACAACAGAATAAAAGAGAATACAACAGAATAAAAGAGAATACAACAGAATAAAAGATAATACAACAGAATACAACAGAATAAAAGATAATACAACAGAATACAACAGAATAAAAGAGAATACAACAGAATACAACAGAATAAAAGAGAATACAACAGAATACAACAGAATAAAAGAGAATACAACTGAATACAACAGAATAAAAGAGAATACAACAGAATACAACAGAATAAAAGAGAATACAACAGAATACAACAGAATAAAAGAGAATACAACAGAATAAAAGAGAATACAACAGAATACAACAGAATAAAAGAGAATACAACAGAATAACAGAGAATACAACAGAATACAACAGAATAAAAGATAATACAACAGAATACAACAGAATAAAAGAGAATACAACAGAATAAAAGAGAATACAACAGAATACAACAGAATAAAAGAGAATACTTCAGAATACAACAGAATAAAAGAGAATACAACAGAATAAAAGATAATACAACAGAATACAACAGAATAAAAGATAATACAACAGAATACAACAGAATAAAAGAGAATACAACAGAATACAGCAGAATAAAAGAGAATATGACAGAATACAACAGAATAAAAGATAATACAACAGAATACAACAGAATAAAAGATAATACAACAGAATACAACAGAATAAAAGATAATACAACAGAATACAACAGAATAAGAGAATACAACAGAATACAACAGAATACAACAGAATAAAAGAGAATACAAGAGAATACAACAGAATAAAAGAGAATACAACAGAATACAACAGAATAAAAGAGAATACAACAGAATAAAACATAATACAACAGAATACAACAGAATAAAAGATAATACAACAGAATACAACAGAATAAAAGAGAATACAACAGAATAAAAGAGAATACAACAGAATAAAAGATAATACAACAGAATACAACAGAATAAAAGATAATACAACAGAATACAACAGAATAAAAGAGAATACAACAGAATAAAAGAGAATACAACAGAATAAAAGAGAATACAACAGAATAAAACAGAATAAAAGAGAATACAACAGAATAAAAGAGAATACAACAGAATAAAAGATAATACAACAGAATACAACAGAATAAAAGATAATACAACAGAATACAACAGAATAAAAGAGAATACAACAGAATACAACAATATAAAATAGAATACAACAGAATACAACAGAATAAAAGAGAATACAACAGAATACAACAGAATAAAAGAGAATACAACAGAATAAAAGAGAATACAACAGAATACAACAGAATAAAAGAGAATACAACAGAATACAACAGAATAAAAGAGAATACAACAGAATACAACAGAATAAAAGAGAATACAACAGAATAAAAGAGAATACAACAGAATAAAAGAGAATACAACAGAATACAACAGAATAAAAGAGAATACAACAGAATACAACAGAATAAAAGAGAATACAACAGAATAAAAGAGAATACAACAGAATAAAAGAGAATACAACAGAATACAACAGAATACAACAGAATAAAAGAGAATACAACAGAATAAAAGAGAATACAACAGAATAAAAGAGAATACAACAGAATACAACAGAATAAAAGAGAATACAACAGAATACAACAGAATAAAAGAGAATACAACAGAATACAACAGAATAAAAGAGAATACAACAGAATAAAAGAGAATACAACAGAATACAACAGAATAAAAGAGAATACAACAGAATACAACAGAATAAAAGAGAATACAACAGAATACAACAGAATAAAAGAGAATACAACAGAATACAACAGAATAAAAGAGAATACAACAGAATACAACAGAATAAAAGAGAATACAACAGAATAAAGGAGAATACAACAGAATACAACAGAATAAAAGAGAATACAACAGAATAAAAGAGAATACAACAGAATAAAGGAGAATACAACAGAATACAACAGAATAAAAGAGAATACAACAGAATACAACAGAATAAAAGAGAATACAACAGAATACAACAGAATAAGAGAATACAACATAATAAAATAGAATACAAAAGAATACAACATAATAAAAGAGATTAGAAAAGAATACAACTGAATAAAAGAGAATACAACAGAATACAACAGAATAAAAGAGAATACAACAGAATACAACAGAATAAAAGAGAATACAACAGAATACAACAGAATAAAAGAGAATACAACAGAATAAAAGAGAATACAACAGAATAAAAGAGAATACAACAGAATAAAAGAGAATACAACAGAATACAACAGAATAAAAGAGAATACAACAGAATAAGAGAATACAACAGAATACAACAGAATACAACAGAATAAAAGAGAATACAACAGAATAAAAGCGAATACAACAGAATAAAAGAGAATACAACAGAATACAACAGAATAAAAGAGAATACAACAGAATACAACAGAATAAAAGAGAATACAACAGAATACAAGAGAATACAACAGAATAAAAGAGAATACAACAGAATACAACAGAATAAAAGAGAATACAACAGAATACAACAGAATAAGAGAATACAACAGAATAAAAGAGAATACAACAGAATACAACAGAATAAAAGAGAATAGAACAGAATACAACAGAATAAAAGAGAATACAACAGAATACAACAGAATAAAAGAGAATACAACAGAATACAACAGAATAAAAGAGAATACAACAGAATACAACAGAATAAAAGAGAATACAACAGAATACAACAGAATAAAAGAGAATACAACAGAATACAACAGAATAAAAGAGAATACAACAGAATACAACAGAATAAAAGAGAATACAACAGAATAAAAGAGAATACAACAGAATACAACAGAATAAAAGAGAATACAACAGAATAAAAGAGAATACAACAGAATACAACAGAATAAAAGCGAATACAACAGAATAAAAGAGAATACAACAGAATACAACAGAATACAACAGAATAAAAGAGAATACAACAGAATACAACAGAATACAAAAGAATAAAAAGAGAATACAACAGAATAAAAGAGAATACAACAGAATACAATAGAATAAAAGAGAATACAACAGAATACAACAGACTAAAAGAGAATACAACAGAATACAACAGAATAAAAGAGAATACAACAGAATAACAGAGAATACAACAGAATAAAAGAGAATACAACAGAATACCACCGAATAAAAGAGAATACAACAGAATACAAATAAATGAGAATACAACCGAATAAAAGAGAATACAACAGAATACAACAGAATAAAAGAGAATACAACAGAATACAACAGAATAAAAGAGAATACAACAGAATAAAAGAGAATACAACAGAATAAAAGAGAATACAACAGAATACAACAGAATAAAAGAGAATACAACAGAATACAACAGAATAAAAGAGAATACAACAGAATACAACAGAATAAAAGAGAATACAACAGAATAAAAGAGAATACAAAAGAATAAAAGAGAATACAACAGAATACAACAGAATAAAAGAGAATACAACAGAATAAAAGAGAATACAACAGAATACAACAGAATAAAAGAGAATACAACAGAATACAACAGAATAAAAGAGAATACAACAGAATACAAAAGAATAAAAGAGAATACAACAGAATACAACAGAATAAAAGAGAATACAACAGAATACAACAGAATAAAAGAGAATACAACAGAATAAAAGAGAATACAACAGAATAAAAGAGAATACAACAGAATAAAAGAGAATACAACAGAATACAACAGAATAAAAGAGAATACAACAGAATACAAATAGAATAAAAGAGAATACAACAGAATAAACAGAATACAACATAATAAAAGATAATACAACAGAATACAACAGAATAAAAGAGAATACAACAGAATACAACAGAATAAAAGAGAATACAACAGAATAAAAGAGAATACAACAGAATAAAAGAGAATACAACAGAATACAACAGAATACAACAGAATAAAAGAGAATACAACAGAATAAAAGAGAATACAACAGAATAAAAGAGAATACAACAGAATACAACAGAATAAAAGAGAATACAACAGAATACAACAGAATAAAAGAGAATACAACAGAATACAACAGAATAAAAGAGAATACAACAGAATAAAAGAGAATACAACAGAATACAACAGAATAAAAGAGAATACAACAGAATACAACAGAATAAAAGAGAATACAACAGAATACAACAGAATAAAAGAGAATACAACAGAATACAACAGAATAAAAGAGAATACAACAGAATACAACAGAATAAAAGAGAATACAATAAAAGAGAATACAACAGAATAAAAGAGAATACAACAGAATACAACAGAATAAAAGAGAATACAACAGAATAAAAGAGAATACAACAGAATACAACAGAATAAAAGAGAATACAAAAGAATAAAAGAGAATACAACAGAATAAAAGAGAATACAACAGAATACAACAGAATAAAAGAGAATACAACAGAATACAACAGAATAAAAGAGAATACAACAGAATACAAGAGAATACAACAGAATAAAAGAGAATACAACAGAATACAACAGAATAAAAGAGAATACAACAGAATACAACAGAATAAAAGAGAATACAACAGAATAAAAGAGAATACAACAGAATACAACAGAATACAACAGAATAAAAGAGAATACAAAAGAATAAAAGAGAATACAACAGAATAAAAGAGAATACAACAGAATACAACAGAATAAAAGAGAATACAACAGAATACAACAGAATAAAAGAGAATACAACAGAATACAACAGAATAAAAGAGAATACAACAGAATAAAAGAGAATAAAAGAGAATACAACAGAATAAAAGAGAATACAACAGAATACAACAGAATAAAAGAGAATACAACAGAATAAAAGAGAATACAACAGAATACAACAGAATAAAAGAGAATACAACAGAATAAAAGAGAATACAACAGAATACAACAGAATAAAAGAGAATACAACAGAATACAACAGAATAAAAGAGAATACAACAGAATACAAAAGAATAAAAGAGAATACAACAGAATACAACAGAATAAAAGAGAATACAACAGAATAAAAGAGAATACAACAGAATAAAAGAGAATACAACAGAATAAAAGAGAATACAACAGAATACAACAGAATAAAAGAGAATACAAATGAATACAACAGAATAAAAGAGAATACAACAGAATACAACAGAATAAAAGAGAATACAACAGAATAAAAGAGAATACAACAGAATAAAAGAGAATACAACAGAATAAAAGAGAATACAACAGAATACAACAGAATAAAAGAGAATACAACAGAATACAACAGAATACAACAGAATAAAAGAGAATACAACAGAAAACAATAGAATACAACATAATAAAATAGAATACAACAGAATACAACAGAATAAAAGAGAATACAACAGAATACAACAGAATAAAAGAGAATACAACAGAATAAAAGAGAATACAACAGAATACAACAGAATACAAAAGAATAAAAGAGAATAAAAGAGAATACAACATAATACAACAGAATAAAAGAGAATACAACAGAATACAACAGAATACAACAGAATAAAAGAGAATACAACAGAATAGAATAAAAGAGAATACAACAGAATACAACAGAATAAAAGAGAATACAACAGAATACAAATAGAATAAAAGAGAATACAACAGAATACAACAGAATACAACAGAATAAAAGAGAATACAACAGAATAAAAGAGAATACAATAGAATACAAATAGAATAAAAGAGAATAAAACAGAATACAACAGAATAAATCAGAATACAACAGAATACAACAGAATAAAAGAGAATACAACAGAATACAACAGAATAAAAGAGAATACAACAGAATACAACAGAATAAAAGAGAATACAACAGAATACAACAGAATAAAAGATAATACAACAGAATACAACAGAATACAACAGAATAAAAGAGAATACAACAGAATACAAATAGAATAAAAGAGAATACAAATAGAATACAACAGAATAAAAGAGAATACAACAGAATACAACAGAATAAAAGAGAATACAACAGAATAAAACAAAATAAAAGAGAATACAAATAGAATAAAAGAGAATACAACAGAATACAACAGAATAAAAGAGAATACAACAGAATACAACAGAATAAAAGAGAATACAACAGAATACAAATAGAATAAAAGAGAATACAACAGAATAAAAGAGAATACAACAGAATACAACAGAATAAAAGAGAATACAACAGAATACAAATAGAATACAGAATAAAAGAGAATACAACAGAATACAACAGAATAAAAGAGAATACAACAAAATACAACAGAATAAAAGAGAATACAAAATAATACAACAGAATAAAAGAGAATACAACAGAATACAACAGAATAAAAGAGAATACAACAGAATACAACAGAATAAAAGAGAATACAACAGAATACAACAGAATAAAAGAATACAACAGAACACAACAGAATAAAAGAGAATACAACAGAATACAACAGAATAAAAGAGAATACAACAGAATAATAGAGAATACAACAGAATAAAAGAGAATACAACAGAAAACAACAGAATAAAAGAGAATACAACAAAATACAACAGAATAAAAGAGAATACAAATAGAATACAACAGAATAAAAGAGAATACAACAGAATAAAAGAGAATACAACAGAATAAAAGAGAATACAACAGAATACAACAGAATAAAAGAGAATACAACAGAATAAAAGAGAATAAAACAGAATACAACAGAATACAACAGAATACAAGAGAATACAACATAATACAAAAGTATAAAAGAGAATACAAATAGAATAAAAGAGAATACAACAGAATACAACAGAATAAAAGAGAATACAACAGAATACAACAGAATAAAAGAGAATACGACAGAATAAAAGAGAATACAACAGAATACAAATGAATAAAAGAGAATACAACAGAATAGAACAGAATAAAAGAGAATACAACAGAATAAAAGAGAATACAACAGAATACAACAGAATAAAAGAGAATACAACAGAATAAAGAGAATACAGAATACAACAGAATACAACAGAATAAAAGAGAATACAACAGAATAAAATAGAATAAAAGAGAATACAACAGAATACAACAGAATAAAAGAGAGTACAACAGAATACAACAGAATAAAAGAGAATACAACAGAATACAACAGAATAAAAGAGAATACAACAGAATACAACAGAATAAAAGAGAATACAACAGAATACAACAGAATAAAAGAGAATACAACAGAATACAACAGAATAAAAGAGAATACAACAGAATAAAAGAGAATACAACAGAATACAACAGAATAAAAGAGAATACAACAGAATACAACAGAATAAAAGAGAATACAACAGAATACAACAGAATAAAAGAGAATACAACAGAATAAAAGAGAATACAACAGAATACAACAGAATAAAAGAGAATACAACAGAATACAATAGAATAAAAGAGAATACAACTGAATAAAAGAGAATACAACAGAATAAAAGAGAATACAACAGAATACAACAGAATAAAAGAGAATACAACAGAATACAACAGAATAAAAGAGAATACAACAGAATAAAAGAGAATACAACAGAATACAACAGAATAAAAGAGAATACAACAGAATACAACAGAATAAAAGAGAATACAGAATACAACAGAATAAAAGAGAATACAACAGAATACAACAGAATAAAAGAGAATACAACAGAATACAACAGAATAAAAGAGAATAAAATAGAATACAAAAGAATACTACAGAATAAAAGAGAATACAACAGAATACAACAGAATAAAAGAGAATACAACAGAATACAACAGAATAAAAGAGAATACAACAGAATACAACAGAATAAAAGAGAATACAACAGAATAAAAGAGAATACAACAGAATACAACAGAATAAAAGAGAATACAACAGAATACAACAGAATAAAAGAGAATACAACAGAATAAAAGAGAATACAACAGAATAAAAGAGAATACAACAGAATACAACAGAATACAAATAGAATAAAAGAATACAACAGAATACAACAGAATATACCAGAATAAAGGAGAATACAACAGAATACAACAGAATAAAAGAGAATACAACAGAATACAACAGAATAAAAGAGAATACAACAGAATACAACAGAATAAAAGAGAATACAAATAGAATAAAAGAGAATACAACAGAATACAAATAGAATAAAAGAGAATACAACAGAATACAACAGAATAAAAGAGAATACAACAGAATACAACAGAATAAAAGAGAATACAACAGAATACAACAGAATAAAAGAGAATACAAATAGAATACAACAGAATAAAAGAGAATACAACAGAATAAAAGAGAATACAACAGAATAAAAGAGAATACAACAGAATACAAATAGAATAAAAGAATACAACAGAATAAAAGAGAATACAACAGTATAAAAGAATACAACAGAATAAAAGAGAATACAACAGAATAAAAGAGAATACAACAGAATAAAAGAGAATACAACAGAATACAACAGAATAAAAGAGAATACAACAGAATACAACAGAATAAAAGAGAATACAACAGAATACAAGAGAATACAACAGAAAAAAAGAGAATACAACAGAATACAACAGAATAAAAGAGAATACAACAGAATACAACAGAATAAAAGAGAATACAACAGAATAAAAGAGAATACAACAGAATACAACAGAATAAAAGAGAATACAACAGAATACAACAGAATAAAAGAGAATACAACAGAATAAAAGAGAATACAACAGAATACAACAGAATAAAAGAGAATACAACAGAATACAACAGAATAAAAGAGAATACAACAGAATACACAAGAATAAAAGAGAATACAACAGAATACAACAGAATAAAAGAGAATACAACATAATACAAATAGAATAAAAGAGAATACAACAGAATACAACAGAATAAAAGAGAATACAACAGAATAAAGAAAATAGTATACAACAGAATACAAGAGAATACAACAGAATAAAAGAGAATACAAGAGAATACAACAGAATAAAAGAGAATACAAATAGAATAAAAGAGAATACAACAGAATACAACAGAATACAACAGAATAAAAGATAAAACAACAGAATAAAACATAATAAAAGAGAATACAACAGAATAAAAGAGAATACAACAGAATAAAAGAGAATACAAAAGAATAAAAGAGAATACAACAGAATACAACAGAATAAAAGAGAATACAACAGAATACAACAGAATAAAAGAGAATACAACAGAATACAACAGAATAAAAGAGAATACAACAGAATACAATAGAATACAACAGAATAAAAGAGAATACAACAGAATAAAAGAGAATACAACAGAATACAACAGAATAAAAGAGAATACAACAGAATACAAATAGAATAAAAGAGAATACAACAGAATAAAAGAGAATACAAATAGAATAAAAGAGAATACAACAGAATACAACAGAATAAAAGAGAATACAACAGAATACAACAGAATAAAAGAGAATACAACAGAATTAAAGAGATTACAACAGAATACAATAGAATACAAATAGAATAAAAGAGAATACAACAGAATAAAAGAGAATACAACAGAATACAACAGAATAAAAGAGAATACAACAGAATACAACAGAATAAAAGAGAATACAACAGAATACAACAGAATAAAAGAGAATACAACAGAATACAACAGAATAAAAGAGAATACAACAGAATAAAAATAGAATACAAATAGAATAAAAGAGAATACAACAGAATAAAAATAGAATACAACAGAATAAAAGAGAATACAACAGAATACAACAGAATAAAAGAGAATACAACAGAATACAACAGAATAAAAGAGAATACAACAGAATACAACAGAATAAAAGAGAATACAACAGAATACAACAGAATAAAAGAGAATACAACAGAATACAACAGAATAAAAGAGAATACAACAGAATACAACAGAATAAAAGAGAATACAACAGAATACAACAGAATAAAAGAATACAAATAGAATAAAAGAGAATACAACAGAATACAACAGAATAAAAGAGAATACAACAGAATACAACAGAATAAAAGAGAATACAACAGAATACAACAGAATAAAAGAGAATACAACAGAATACAAATAGAATAAAAGAGAATACAACAGAATAAAAGAGAATACAACAGAATACAAATAGAATAAAAGAGAATACAACAGAATACAACAGAATAAAAGAGAATACAACAGAATACAACAGAATAAAAGAGAATA
The DNA here is from genome assembly GCF_024679095.1 of Eriocheir sinensis. NCBI lineage: Eukaryota > Metazoa > Arthropoda > Malacostraca > Decapoda > Varunidae > Eriocheir > Eriocheir sinensis. Next base: position 158,214 of record NW_026112236.1, read on the forward strand.
CAAATAGAATACAACAGAATAAAAGAGAATACAACAGAATACAACAGAATAAAAGAGAATACAACAGAATACAACAGAATAAAAGAGAATACAACAGAATACAACAGAATAAAAGAGAATACAACAGAATACAACAGAATAAAAGAGAATACAACAGAATACAAATAGAATAAAAGAGAATACAACAGAATACAACAGAATAAAAGAGAATACAACAGAATACAAATAGAATAAAAGAGAATACAGAATACAGAATAAAAGAATACAACAGAATACAACAGAATAAAAGAATAATACAGAATACAACAGAATAAAAGAGAATACAACAGAATAAAAGAATACAGAATAAAGAATACAACAGAATAAAATAGAATAAAAGATAATACAACAGAATACAACAGAATAAAAGAGAATACAACAGAATACAACAGAATAAAAGAGAATACAACAGAATAAAAGAGAATACAACAGAATACAACAGAATAAAAGAGAATACAACAGAATACAACAGAATAAAAGAGAATACAACAGAATACAACAGAATAAAAGAGAATACAACAGAATACAACAGAATAAAAGAGAATACAACAGAATAAAAGAGAATACAACAGAATACAACAGAATAAAAGAATACAACAGAATAAAAGAGAATACAACAGAATACAAATAGAATAAAAGAGAATACAACAGAATACAAATAGAATAAAAGAGAATAGAATAAAAGAGAATACAGAATACAACAGAATAAAAGAGAATACAGAATACAAAGAGAATACAACAGAATAAAAGAGAATACAACAGAATACAACATAATAAAAGAGAATAAAACAGAATAAAAGAGAATACAACAGAATACAACATAATAAAAGAGAATACAACAGAATACAACAGAATAAAAGAGAATACAACAGAATACAACAGAATAAAAGAGAATACAACAGAATAAAACAGAATACAATACAAATAGAATACAGAATAAAAGAGAATACAACAGAATACAACAGAATAAAAGAGAATACAACAGAATACAACAGAATAAAAGAGAATACAACAGAATACAACAGAATAAAAGAGAATAAAAAAAGAATAAAAGAGAATACAACAGAATAAAAGAGAATACAACAGAATAAAAGAGAATACAACAGAATACAACAGAATAAAAGAGAATACAACAGAATACAACAGAATACAACAGAATAAAAGAGAATACAACAGAATACAACAGAATAAAAGAGAATACAACAGAATAAAAGAGAATACAACAGAATAAAAGAGAATACAAAAGAATACAACAGAATAAAAGAGAATACAACAGAATACAACAGAATAAAAGAGAATACAACAGAATAAAAGAGAATACAACAGAATACAACAGAATAAAAGAGAATACAACAGAATACAAATAGAATAAAAGAGAATACAACAGAATACAACAGAATAAAAGAGAATACAACAGAATAAAAAGAGAATACAAATAGAATACAAATAGAATAAAAGAGAATACAACAGAATACAACAGAATAAAAGAGAATACAACAGAATACAACAGAATAAAAGAGAATACAACAGAATACAACAGAATAAAAGAGAATACAACAGAATACAACAGAATAAAAGAGAATACAACAGAATAAAAGAGAATACAACAGAATACAACAGAATAAAAGAGAATACAACAGAATACAACAGAATAAAAGAGAATACAACAGAATAAAAGAGAATACAACAGAATAAAAGAGAATACAATAGAATACAACAGAATACAACAGAATAAAAGAGAATACAACAGAATACAACAGAATAAAAGAGAATACAACAGAATAAAAGAGAATACAACAGAATACAACAGAATAAAAGAATACAACAGAATACAACAGAATAAAAGAGAATACAAATAGAATACAATAGAATAAAAGAGAATACAACAGAATAGAAGAGAATACAACAGAATACAACAGAATAAAAGAGAATAACAGAGAATACAACAGACTAAAAGAGAATACAACAGAATACAACAGAAGAAAAGAGAATACACCAGAAGACAACAGAATAAAAGAGAATACAACAGAATACAAATAGAATAAAAAGAGAATACAACAGAATACAACAGAATAAAAGAGAATACAACAGAATACAAATAGAATAAAAGAGAATACAACAGAATAAAAGAGAATACAACAGAATACAAGAATAAAAGAGAATACAACAGAATACAACAGAATACAACAGAATAAAAGAGAATACAACAGAATACAAATAGAATAAAAGAGAATACAACAGAATACAACAGAATAAAAGAGAATACAACAGAATAAAAGAGAATACAACAGAATAAAAGAGAATACAACAGAATACAACAGAATAAAAGAGAATACAACAGAATACAACAGAATAAAAGAGAATACAACAGAATACAACAGAATAAAAGAGAATACAACAGAATACAACAGAATAAAAGAGAATACAACAGAATAAAAGAGAATACAACAGAATAAAAGAGAATACAAAAGAATACAACAGAATAAAAGAGAATACAACAGAATACAACAGAATAAAAGAGAATACAACAGAATACAAAAGAGAATACAACAGAATACAACAGAATAAAAGAGAATACAACAGAATAAAAGAGAATACAGAATACAGAATAAAAGAGAATACAACAGAATAAAAGAGAATACAACAGAATACAAATAGAATAAAAGAGAATACAACAGAATACAAGAGAATACAACATAATAAAATAGAATAAAAGAGGAAACAACAGAATACAACAGAATAAAAGAGAATACAAATAGAATACAACAGAATAAAAGAGAATACAACAGAATAAAAGAGAATACAACAGAATAAAAAATAATACAACAGAATAAAAGAGAATACAACAGAATAAAAGAGAATACAACAGAATACAACAGAATACAAGAGAATACAACAGAATACAACAGAATAAAAGAGAATACAACAGAATACAACAGAATAAAAGAGAATACAACAGAATAAAAGATAATACAACAGAATACAACAGAATAAAAGAGAATACAACAGAATACAACAGAATGAAAGAGAATACAACAGAATACAACAGAATAAAAGAGAATACAACAGAATACAACAGAATACAACAGAATAAAAGAGAATACAATAGAATACAACAGAATAAAAGAGAATACAACAGAATACAACAGAATAAAAGAGAATACAACAGAATAAAAGAGAATACAACAGAATACAACAGAATACAACAGAATAAAAGAGAATACAAATAGAATAAAAGAGAATACAGAATACAACAGAATAAAAGAGAATACAACAGAATACAACAGAATAAAAGAGAATACAACAGAATACAAATAGAATAAAAGAGAATACAACAGAATACAACAGAATAAAAGAGAATAAAAGATAATACAACAGAATACAACAGAATAAAAGAGAATACAACAGAATACAACAGAATAAAAGAGAATACAACAGAATAAAAGAGAATACAACAGAATAAAAGAGAATACAACAGAATACAACAGAATAAAAGAGAATACAACAGAATACAACAGAATAAAAGAGAATACAACAGAATACAACAGAATACAACAGAATAAAAGAGAATACAACAGAATACAACAGAATAAAAGAGAATACAACAGAATACAACAGAATAAAAGAGAATACAACAGAATAAAATAGAATAAAAGAGAATACAACAGAATACAACAGAATAAAAGAGAATACAACAGAATAAAAGAGAATACAACAGAATACAACAGAATAAAAGATAATACAACAGAATACAACAGAATAAAAGAATACAGAATACAACAGAATAAAAGAGAATACAACAGAATACAGAATACAACAGAATAAAAGAGAATAACAGAATACAACAGAATACAACAGAATAAAAGAGAATACAACAGAATAAAAGAGAATACAACAGAATACAAATAGAATAAAAGAGAATACAACAGAATACAACAGAATAAAAGAGAATACAACAGAATAAAAGAGAATACAAATAGAATAAAAGAGAATACAACAGAATACAATAGAATAAAAGAGAATACAACAGAATACAACAGAATAAAAGAGAATACAAATAGAATACAACAGAATAAAAGAGAATACAACAGAATACAACAGAATAAAAGAGAATACAACAGAATACAACAGAATAAACAGAATAAAAGAGAATACAACAGAATACAACAGAATAAAAGAGAATACAACAGAATAAAAAAGAATACAGAATAAAAGAGAATACAACAGAATAAAAGAGAATACAACAGAATACAACAGAATAAAAGAGAATACAAATAGAATACAAATAGAATAAAAGAGAATACAACAGAATACAACAGAATACAAATAGAATAAAAGAGAATACAAACAGAATACAACAGAATAAAAGAGAATACAACAGAATACAACAGAATAAAAGAGAATACAACAGAATACAACAGAATAAAATAGAATACAACAGAATACAACAGAATAAAAAAAAATAAAATAGAATAGAACAGAATAAAATAGAATACAAATAGAATAAAAGAGAATACAACAGAATACAACAGAATAAAAGAGAATACAACAGAATACAACAGAATAAAAGAGAATACAACAGAATACAACAGAATAAAAGATAATACAACAGAATACAACAGAATAAAAGAGAATACAACAGAATACAACAGAATAAAAGAGAATACAACAGAATACAACAGAATAAAAGAGAATACAACAGAATACAACAGAATAAAAGAGAATACAACAGAATACAACAGAATAAAAGAGAATACAACAGAATAAAAGAGAATACAACAGAATACAACAGAATAAAAGAGAATACAACAGAATACAACAGAATACAACAGAATAAAAGAGAATACAATAGAATACAACAGAATAAAAGAGAATACAACAGAATACAACAGAATAAAAGAGAATACAACAGAATACAATAGAATAAAAGAGAATACAACAGAATAAAAGAGAATACAACAGAATAAAAGAGAATACAACAGAATAAAAGAGAATACAACAGAATACAACAGAATAAAAGAGAATACAACAGAATACAACAGAATAAAAGAGAATACAACAGAATAAAAGAGAATACAACAGAATACAATAGAATAAAAGAGAATACAACAGAATACAACAGAATAAAAGAGAATACAACAGAATACAACAGAATAAAAGAGAATACAACAGAATACAAATAGAATACACAGAATAAAAGAGAATACAACAGAATACAACAGAATAAAAGAGAATACAACAGAATACAACAGAATAAAAGAGAATACAACGGAATACAACAGAATAAAAGAATAAACAGAATACAACAGAATAAAAGAGAATACAACAGAATACAACAGAATAAAAGAGAATACAACAGAATACAACAGAATAAAAGATAATACAACAGAATACAACAGAATAAAAGAGAATACAACAGAATACAACAGAATAAAAGAGAATACAACAGAATAAAAGAGAATACAACAGAATAAAAGAGAATACAAAAGAATACAACAGAATAAAAGATAATACAACAGAATAAAAGAGAATACAACAGAATACAACAGAATAAAATAATACAACAGAATAAAAGAGAATACAACAGAATACAACAGAATAAAAGAGAATACAACAGAATAAAAGAGAATACAACAGAATACAACAGAATAAAAGAGAATACAACAGAATACAACAGAATAAAAGAGAATACAACAGAATACAACAGAATACAACAGAATAAAAGAGAATACAACAGAATAAAAGATAATACAACAGAATAAAAGATAATACAACAGAATACAACAGAATAAAAGAGAATACAACAGAATACAACAGAATAAAAGATAATACAACAGAATACAACAGAATAAAAGAGAATACAACAGAATACAACAGAATAAAAGAGAATACAACAGAATAAAAGAGAATACAACAGAATAAAAGAGAATACAACAGAATACAACAGAATAAAAGAGAATACAACAGAATAAAAGATAATACAACAGAATACAACAGAATAAAAGAGAATACAACAGAATAAAAGATAATACAACAGAATACAACAGAATAAAAGAGAATACAACAGAATAAAAGAGAATACAACAGAATACAACAGAATACAACAGAATAAAAGATAATACAACAGATTACAACAGAATAAAAGAGAATACAACAGAAGAAAAGATAATACAACAGAATACAACAGAATAAAAGAGAATACAACAGAATACAACAGAATACAACAGAATAAAAGAGAATACAACAGAATACAACAGAATAAAAGATAATACAACAGAATACAACAGAATAAAAGAGAATACAACAGAATACAACAGAATAAAAGATAATAGAACAGAATAAAAGATAATACAACAGAATAAAAGAGAATACAACAGAATAAAAGATAATACAACAGAATACAACAGAATAAAAGAGAATACAACAGAATAAAAGAGAATACAACAGAATACAACAGAATACAACAGAATAAAAGAGAATACAACAGAATAAAAGATAATACAACAGAATACAACAGAATAAAAGAGAATACAACAGAATACAACAGAATACAACAGAATAAAAGATAATACAACAGAATACAACAGAATAAAAAAGAATACAACAGAATACAACAGAATAAAAGAGAATACAACAGAATACAACAGAATAAAAGAGAATACAACAGAATACAACAGAATAAAAGATAATACAACAGAATACAACAGAATAAAAGAGAATACAACAGAATAAAAGATAATACAACAGAATAAAAGAGAATACAACAGAATACAACAGAATAAAAGATAATACAACAGAATACAACAGAATAAAAGAGAATACAACAGAATACAACAGAATAAAAGAGTCCAGCACATGATCTGGCCGTGGTGAACTTATACCACGAGTCTAGCACATGATCGGGTCATGGTGAATCCATATCACGAGTCTAGCACATGATCAGGCCGTGGTGATTACATATCATGAGTCCAGCACATGATCAGGCCGTGGTGAACACATATCACGAGTCCAGCACATGATCAGGCCGTGGTGAACACATATCACGAGTCCAGCACATGATCAGGCCGTGGTGAACACATATCACGAGTCTAGCACATGATCAGGCCGTGGTGAACACATCACGAGTCCAGCACATGATCAGGCCATGGTGAACTCATACCACGAGTCTAGCACATGATCGGGCCATGGTGAATCCATATCACGAGTCTAGTACATGATCAGGCCTTGGTGAATACATATCATGAGTCTAGCACATGATCAGGCCGTGGTAATTACGAATTACACCTACTCCCATTAGCCCCCCCCCATTACCGTTAACCCCCGCCCCTTTTAATTATCAGCACGCAATTTACTGACCCTATTTACCCCTTATTCGCCACCGAACATGACCTAATTTCGAATTCCACCTACCCCAATGGCCCCCCATTACCATTAACCCCCGCCCTTTTCAATTGTCACCACGCAATTTACTGACCCCATTTACCCATCATTCGACACCGAACATGACCTATTTTCGAGTTTCACTTGCACCCATTGGGCCCCCCTCCATTACCATAAATCCCCGCACCCTTTAATTATCACCACGCAATTTACTGACCCCATTTACCCATTACTCGACACCGAACATGACCTAATTATGAATTCCACATACCCCATTAGCCCCCATTACCATTAACCCCCGCCCACTTTAATTCTCACCACGCAATTTACTGTCCCCATCTACCCATTATTCGACACCGAACATGACCAAATTGCGAATTCCACCTACTCCCATTAGCCCCTCCATTACTATCAACCCTGCCCTCTGATTATCACCATGCAATTTACTGACCCCATTAACCCAGTATTTGACACCTCACATGACCCATTTTCGAGTTTCACGTACCCATTAGCCCTCCATTAACATTAGCCCCACCCATTTAATTATCACCACGCAATTTACTGACCCCATTTACCCATTATTCGACACCGAACATGACCAAATTACGAATTCCACCTACTCCCAATGAGCCCCCCATTACCATTAACCCCGCCCCTTTAATTATCACCACAATTTACTGACCCCATTTACCCATTATTCGACACCGAACATGACCAAATTACGAATTCCATCTACACCCAATGGCACCCCCCCCCCCCATTACCATTCACCCCCGCCCCCTCTGATTATCACCACGGAATTTACTGACCCCATTTACCCAGTATTTGACACCTCACATGACCTATTTTCGAATTTCACCTACTCACATTAGCCCCCCCCCCCCAATTACCATAAACCCCCGCCCCCTTTAATTATCACCACGCAATTTACTGACCCCATTATTCCAGTATTTGACACCTCACATGATCCATTTTCGAGTTTCACCTACACCCATTAGCCCCCCCTCCATTACCGTTAGCCCCCGCCCCCTTTAATTATCACCACGCAATTTACTGACCCCATTTACCCATTCTTCGACATCGAACATGACCTAATTACGAATTCCACCTACTCCCATTAGCCTTCCACGCCCGTGCACACGTGGGTACATGAGACTAGTGCAGGAAAGATCTATTTTAGCCGTGAAAACGAAAACTATGTTACGGGCTAAGTATCTGCCCCAAGCCCGCCATGAAAAATATATATCCTTATTTTCTCACAAAGGAAGACACTTAAGATCACGCCCGTACGCCCACGTCAGCCTTCCACGTCAGGGGCTTCCACATGCCGGGCAAGCCATCCATCACGGACATCAGATCGTGGTATGGCTTCGGAAACCAGCTCGCCTCTTCTCGCCACCGCGCCGATCATGAACGCCTTCCGGGAGTTACTGAAGAAACCAACCGGAAGACACGTGTACTGGGACGACCAGCTTCAGTAGAAATTCCGCCAAGCCCAGGACACTATATGCCAGCTGGCCAAGGACGGTCTGACGACACGATAAAATCCCGCCCCACCGCTGCCATCACCGACTCGTGCCGAGAGGGCATCGGATTCGTCATCCTCCAGCAGTACTGCAGTTGTGCATCGGCCTCCGCCCCATACTGCTGTAAGGGCGGGTGGCACCTGGCCCTGTGCGGCAGCCGGCACCTCACCACCGCCGAGGCTGGATACGCAGCTGTGGAAGGGGAGGCTCTGGCGGTGGCGTGGTGCCTCCAAAAGGCGAGGTTGTTCCTGCTGGGATGCCCAAACCTCACCATCGTGACCGACCACCGCCCCCTTGTGAAGCTCCTAGGAGACAGCTCTGACGAGCGTTGTCAACCCCAGGCTCTTCAGGCTCAAGGAACGAACACTACAGTTCCGATTCCAAATCAAATACCTCCCTGGGAAGAGCAACACCGCCGCCGACTTTCTGTCCCGCTACCCAGCTCTCAGGGCACCCCCGACAACAGCGGACCTCGACTCGGACGAGGATATCATCGGGGCAGTCGCCGCCGCAGTCATAGCCTGCACCGATCGGGAGGGACGCGTGGTGGACGAAGAGGAGGTCAAGCGGAAGGCCGCCGACGACCCGACGTACCAGATGTTAGTCGCCAAGGTCATGGCGGGTGACTGGCACCAGCATAAAGCACAAGAAGTGGCATCCCTGCGTCCCTTCTATGGGGCGAGGGACAGGCTGGCAGTGATGCATGACGTAGTGACATACATGTTTGACCAGGGGTACGTGCGCCTCGTCATCCCCGAAGCTCTCCGACAGCAGGTAGCAGCAAACCTACACGCCAGCCACCAGGGCCTCGATTCCATGCTGCGGAGGGCGAGGCAGTGTATACTGGCCGGGGATTGAGGGGGACCTGCGGCACCACCGCTCCACGTGCACAGAATGCGAAACACGCGCCCCATCGCAGCCCGCTGAAACGCTGGCGATGCCGCCGCCCCCTGAGTACCCGTTCCAGCAGACGGTGGCCGACATGTTCCAGCACGAAGGACACACGTACATGGCCTACGCCGACAGGCTTGCCGGCTGGCTGGAAATAGCTCACTTCCCACACGGCGCCACGTCCCAGAGAATCAAGACGCAACTGCGGCGATACTTCGCCCGCTGGGGGGCCCCGGAGCAAGTATCCACGGATGGCGGCATGAACCTGGCCAGCGACGAGATGATGGAGTTCCTGAAAAAGTGGGGCGAGTTGGTGCGCATGTCCTCTGCCCAATACCCACAATCCAACGGAAGGGCCGAGGTCGCCGTCAAGACAGCCAAGAGGCTCATCGTGCCCAACACCGGCGCTAAAGGACGAGAATCATGTAAACCCAAGCCATGTAGAATACTCATGAATATTCACTCTTATGTACTTATGAGGATGTAACCATATCATAGAGTGCACCCTCAGTGCCTTATGTGTAAAGTCAATGGTTATGACGTAGTAATGACGTATAGTGACGTAGGCAACCGCCCATATAAGGGGGTTCCTGTTGGACGTACGAGATGTTTTCTGCCTGCGCCCGCACCGGCGAGGAGAACCTTTGTCAGTTACTGACTCACTCAGTAAACGGGAGCACACACGCCCTGCATTTCCTTAGCCAGACATCTTACATGGCACAGTGAACGGAAGTCTGGACCTACTAACTGACCACTCCTCCCCGGCCGTCACCAGCCTCCGCTCCAGAGAAGTTCGAGCTGGAGATGTCGCCAGCCGCCTTTAAGTCACGGAGGAGGTCCATGGAGTGCTGGCTGCTTCTGTGCAGGTGGCCGCCACAGGAGGCAGTGCAACACGTCAGGCTCCAATGCGTCCCTGCCCTGCAGTGGGCCCTGGACGCACGCTTCACTATGGACCAGTGGAGCACCCTGACTCCACCCACGGCCTTGGACGCCATCGGCAAGCTCGTCCTTCGGCCATCTACTCAGGCAGTGCAGTGGGCAGAGTTCTTCGGAGTGAGGCAGGAGCAGGAGTGTGTCAGTGAGTACATAACCAAGTGCACACAGAAAGCGACAGACTGTGCCTTTAAGTGCCCACAGCGTAGCACAGATTTGTTGGAGTACTTGTCGCTTAAGAAGATAAGTGGAGTCCTCCGTGATGTGACACTGATGCAACAAGTGTACCAGGCGTGTGACTCAATCGGCAGTGTCGACGCCCTGAGGGCCATGTGCTGTGCTCACGAGGCCGCCTGTCGCGAAGCCACAGGTGGTGGAGGCCTGGGCGGGAGGCTGCTCGTGCGGCTGGCACTGCGCAAAGCGAGGAGACCGAGTGCGAGGAAGAGTAGCTGTAATTTGAACTGAGCTATAAGATTAACAGTATTTATAACTGTTGGTGGAATTGAGGTTTTAAATCTAATAATTGTAATTCAGCTTAAGAGTTGTAAAAAGTAAACTAACTCATGTAAACAATATTCTCATGAGTAAATACACTCATCATATATATAAGGAAAAAAGTGCCCACCACCTCAGACAATTTGGTGGAAGACACTTAAAAATCCCTCCCTGACACTTACCCTGAAGGTGGTATACAATATACATATTAGCGACGTTTCACAAGAGGTTTAATACATTATGTTAGTATCTTAATACTAACTAACAGCTTACAGAATATTGAAAACTTCTGAAAAAATGTGAAAAGTTTTATAACAGCCATTGTATTCTGGCAGAGACACAGGTCAGTCAGGTGTCATGTTAGGTCTTGTTCATTAGGTTAGGTTAGAATTAAATAACACTAAACTTCCTAGCGATCCGATCACACCTCAGACAATGTATTGCATCAGCGGCACACGTTAGGTTTTATGAGGTAATAATTTTGCTTTAAACAGAACCAGCTCATGGGTAATATATATGATAACAATATTGCCCACCTAGCTGTGTGCTGGATAACCATTAACAGTACTACGCATTATTTACCAACTGATGCCGGGGCAGGTCGTGACGTGCAGGGCGGGGCGTCAGGAGTGGACCTCCAGCATTAAAAAGTCATCCATTCAGCGCACGGTTTCTGTAAAATAGCAGCATCCCCATAATAAAGAGCATCATATACTGACCAAAGCAGGAATAAGTATTTCTATGTTCTTATGTAATGAAGTCATTTTCCCCCACAGCTTAGGTTACCAGTAGTGTAAGTTAAGGGTAGTAATTTCCTCTTATTTCTCTCTTTACTGTAAAATTTCCATGGCCCTTTCTTCCTTAAAGGTACATGAGAGAGAGAGAGAGACTGCGAGCTGGGGTGAAGAAAGGGAAGAGCCTGCGTGAAAAGTACCCCTTGTAACCTAAACACGTCTGCTGGCTTGTCAAAACCAGGCTGGATGTGCTAGAAATGTTGTAATTACCACCACACCCCTGCCCTAAACGCACACCCACTAAAGAGCTTGTGGTGATGATAAGCGAGGGTTGTTTTGGTAGGTGACAGCCCTGTGTGACCTGCTGTAGCCCTGGTCAGGTCAGCCTTGACGTGAGATTAACTTTAATTAACAAGAGTACTACATCACAGCGGTGCGAATATTCCAGAAGCCTCTGTACAGGGTCCTAGGGTCACATGGGTGTTATTCTATACATTTGCCGTCACGGCACGAATGGCTGGCATCACACTGATTCTGGCACCACACGAATCTATGCCACTGTGAACACTGCCTGGTAACATAACACTGTCTGTGGCACTGCATATTAAACACCCTGGCTGAGCCCACATCACAGGAGGGGGGTCACACCAGGTAGGTGGTTAACAAGACACTGTAACACTGGGTAACTAATCTGTCTTGCATCACGTAACACCTGCTGAACTTGGAACTGTCGGTGGCACTGTTAACACTGCATAACACCTGAGAGCCCACGTCACAGCCCGTCACCTTAACACAGTGACGTAACACAGCCAGTAACAGCCCTATCATGTATCCAGGTAACAGAATACTACTAATGTCACAACGTGTAACACTCTCTGGGATCACGTAACACATTTAAACACTGCTGCTGCCACGTCACACACTCGTCCGTCACATGACGTAACTCTGTACTATGAAGGTGAGAAAACACTCACGGGAAAGCGATTAATCTCTTTTTTTTTCACCTTTAGAAGCAGAGCAGCAGCAGGGCCTGAAACCTCATCAACGGTAACATGATTTTGGGGCGGTTGATGCTTGAGGTCAATGAGTCACATATTTGACAAGGCTTTCGTAGGCGTTGTGGGGACATTTCCAGAGGTAGATAATGACCCTGGTGGTAGCTTGACCTTCCTCTGTACCATGAACGTTAAAAGTCACCACGGGAACACGATTCATCTCCTTTATTACCTCTTAATAACTCATTATAAGGAGCGGGGTCAAAAATCGTCACCTATAAACACGTATTTGACAAGGCTTCCGTAGGCGTTGTAAGCATTTTCAGGGTATTCAATGACCCTGGTGGTAGTTTGACCTTCCTCTGTACCATGAACGTAAAAATACACTGTCTTACCGCCAAAACACTGCAAACACCTCTCAAAACACGTCGTGAAGGAGGAACTGCGTGGACGATCAGCTGTGTTATGATTTTTTACCGCGCACCGATGCTAGATTATCGTACTCAAAGCCGCGCATTTACCGGCTTCTGACCCATACCTGATGCCAAGAAGCCCCAATAATTAACCCTTTAAACAATAATCATATGTGAAGGCGGTTATTTGGGTGATAAAAGCAGTGTGGGCTCAGAAATCGCCAGGTGTCCCGCACTGGACTCTCGTACTTGAGGTGAAAGTGTTATACTTTGGGTCCCTAGAAAATAAAAAATAAAAAATAAAAACGCGGCCATGTCCTGCAAAAGGCGACTTAACGGAAGGAAACGAGACGAGGAATCCATTTCTGGCCTCGGCATAACGATACACTAAATATTAAGGGAGATATCGGCACGGAAAACTAGCGTGAAATTATCAAAAAAACATGAAAATCAATTATATTTATGTTATTTGAAGCTATTTTCATGCAAACGGCGACTCTTCATGGGTAAAATAAGACGAGGAATCCATTTCTGGCCTCGGCATAACGCTACACTCAATATTAAGGGAGATATCGGCACGGAAAACTAGCGTGAAATTATAAAAAAAACATGAAAATCAATTATATTTATGTTATTTGAAGCTATTTTCATGCAAACGGCGACTCTTCTTGGGTAAAATAAGACGAGGAATCCATTTCTGGCCTCGGCATAACGCTACACTCAATATTAAGGGAGATATCGGCCCGGAAATCTCGTGTGAAATTCCACCCAACAAAAAATTTGAAAATCAGGTATATTTATGTTATTTTCATGCAAACGGTGACTTTTTTTTGTATTTTGTTTTATTTCATAGTATTTTGTTGTATTTCATTGTATTTTTGTTGTATTTCATTGTCTTTCATTGTATTTTGTTGTATTTTGTTGTATTTCATTGTATTTTGTTGTATTTCATTGTATTTCATTGTATTTTGTTGTATTTCATTGTATTTCGTTGTATTTCATTGTATTTCATTGTATTTTCTAGTAATTTATTGTATTTTGTTGTATTTCGTTGTATTTTGTTGTATTTTGTTGTATTTCATTGTATTTTGTAGTATTTAATTGTATTTCATTGTATTTTGTTGTATTTCATTGTATTATGTTGCATTTCATTGTATTTCATTTCATTTTGTTGTATTTTGCTGTATTTAATTGTATTTTGTTGTATTTAATTGTATTTCGTTGTATTTCATTGTATTTCGTTGTATTTTGGTCTATTTTGTTGTATTTCATTGTGTTTCATTGTATTGTGTTGTATTTTGTTGTATTTCATTGTATTTTCTTGCATTTCATTGTATTTCATTGCATTTTGTTGTATTTCATTGCATTTTGTTGTATTTCATTGTAGTTTGTTGTATTTTGGTCAATTTTGTTGTATTTCATTGTGTTTCATTGTATTGTGTTGTATTTTGTTGTATTTCATTGCATTTTGTTGTATTTAATTGTATTTCGTTGTATTTCATTGTATTTCGTTGTATTTTGGTCTATTTTGTTGTATTTCATTGTGTTTCATTGTATTGTGTTGTATTTTGTTGTATTTCATTGTATTTTCTTGCATTTCATTGTATTTCATTGCATTTCATTGTATTTAATTGTATTTTGTTGTATTTCATTGCATTTTGTTGTATTTCATTGTAGTTTGTTGTATTTCATTGTATTTCATTGTAGTTTCATGTATTTCATTGTATTTTTTTGTATTTTGTTCTATTTCGTTGTATTTTGTTGTATTTTATTGTATTTCATTGTATTTTGTTGTATTTTGTTGTATTTCATTGTATTTCACTGTATTTTATTGTATTACATTGTATTTTGTTGTATTCTCTTGTGTTCATTGTATTTTGTTGTATTTCGTTGTATTTCATTGTAATTCATTGTATTTTATTGTATTTCATTGTATTTTGTTGTATTTCATTGTATTTGTTGTATTTCATAATTCATTATATTTGTTGTATTCCATTAGTTATTTCTATTTTGTTGTATTTAATTGTATTTAGTTGTATTTCATTGTATTTCATTGTATTTTGTTGTATTTCATTATATTTTGTTGTATTGTATTTATTTTGTTGTATTGTATTTCATTGTATTTTGTTCATTGTATTTATTGTATTTCATTGTATTTGTTGTATTTTATTGTATTTTATTGTATTTTGTTGTATTTCATTGTATTTTGGTGTATTACATTGTATTTCATTATATTTCATTGTATTTTCTTGTATTTCATTGTATTTTGTTGTATTTCATTGTATTTTGTTGTATTTCATTATACTTCATTTTATTTTCTTATATTTTGTTATATTTCATTATATTATTTCATGAATTTCATTGTATTTTCTTGTATTTTATTTTGTTTTGTTGTATTTCATTATATTCATTGTATTTTGTTGTATTTCATTGTATTTCATTGTATTTTCTTTTATTTTGTTGTATTTCATTGTATTTCCTTGTATTTCATTGTATTTTGTTATGTTTCATTGTATTGTATTGTATTTTGTTGTATTGCATTATATTTTTTTGTATTTCATTGTATTTTGTTGTATTTATGTATTCTATTGTATTTTATTTTATTATATTTTCTGTTGTATTTTTAATATTCTGTTGTATTTTAATGTATTCTGTTGTATTCTGTTGTATTATTAATGTATTCTGTTATTCTATTAGCCTATTAACACCATCAAACTATCTATCGTAGCCTATTAACAAAATGAACCCTTCTATCGTAGTCTGTTAATTAAGACCATGTAAATTTCTATATTAGCCTATTGACAACATCAACCTTTCTACATTTGCCTATTAACAACATGAGCCTTTCTAGCATAGCATATTAACACCATCAACCTTTCAATCATTGTATTCTGTTGTATTTTGTTGTATTTATTAGTATTTCATTGGCTTTCACTGTATTCTGTCGCATTCTATTGTATTCTGCTGTATTTCATTCTATTCTGTTATATTTCATTGTATTCTATTGTATTTATTGTATTCTGTGTTGTTTATTGTATTCTCCTGTATTTCACTGCATACTGTTGTATTTTATTGTTTTACGTTGTATTTCATTGTATTCTGTTGTATTTCATTGTATTCTATTGTATTCTGTTGTATTTATTGTATTCTATTCTGTTGTATTCTATATTCTATTATGTATTCTGTTGTATTCTGTTATATTTAATGTATTTGTATTCTGTTGTATTCTGTTGTATTATTATATTCTGTTGAATTATATTATATTTTATTATGTTATATAATAATGTAATCTATTTGTATTTTAATGTATTCTGTTGTATTCTCTAAGCAGTGGCGTAGGTGGTAGCGTACTGGACCCACATTCACCGCGTGATGGACGACGCGGGTTCGAATCCCACGCTACCACTCGGATTTTCAGTCACCGCCGAGTGGCTTAAAACTACCCACATGCTGTCCTGAAGCCCACCCATCAACCCGGACTCTAGGAAGCCGTCCAAGCGAATCATGAACGAGTTCGGGGCAGCATGAGCCAATGCAAGATGGCGCCACTATAAACACTCGCCTGCGCCAGAAGGCTGGGCCGACCATCAGGCCCCACCTGGAAAACTTGGGCCGACCATCAGGCCCCACCGGGAAGATGCCTACCGGCGCAATAGGCAACAACGTAAAAAAAAAAAAAAAAAATTCTGTTGTATTTTGTTATATTTTAATGTATTATGTTGTCTTCTGTTGTTTTCTGTTGTATTTTATTATATTCTCTTGTATTCTGTTGTATTTTAATATTCTGTTGTTTTCTGTTGTATTATATATTCTGTTGTATTCTGTTGTATTTATTCTGTATTCTGTTGTATTCTATTCTGTTGTATTCTATTGTATTCTATTGTATTTAATGTATTCTGTTGTTATTTATTGTATTCTCTTATATTATTTATTCTGTTGTATTTTAATTATTCTGTTGTATTCTATTAATATTCTGTTGTATTCTGTTGTATTCTATTCGTTGTATTCAGTTGTATTTTAATGTATTCTGATTTATTCTGTTGTATTCTATTTATTGTATTCTGTTGTATTTTAATGTATTCTTATTATTACCTTACAGTAGCCTATTAACAACATCAACCTTTCTATCGTAGCCTATTAAAACCATCAAACTATCTATCGTAGCCAATTAACACAATGAACCTTTCTATCGTAGCCTATTAACACCATGAAACTTTCTACATTAGCCTATTAACAACATCAACCTTTCTACATTAGCCTACATGAGCCTTTCTAGCATAGCCTATTAACACCATTAACCTTTCAATCATTGTATTCTGTTGTATTTTGATGTATTTATTAGTATTTCATTATATTTTGTTGGATTTCGTTGTACTCTATTGCATTTTATTCTATTCTGTTGTATTGCATTCTATTCTGTTATATTTCATTGTATTCTATTATATTTACTGTATTCTGTTGTATTTTATTGTATTCTCCTGTATTTCACTGCATTACGTTGTATTTCATTGTATTCTGTTGTATTTCATTGTATTCTGTTCTATTCTTTTAGTATTCTGTATTTATATTCTGTTGTATTCTATTAATGTATTCTGTTGTATTCTGTTGTATTTTAATGTATTCTGTTGTATTCTGTTATGTATTATATTCTGTTGTATTCTGTTGTATTTATTGTATTCTGTTGTATTATTTAATATTCTATTTATTTTAATGTATTCTGTTGTATTCTGTTGTATTTATTGTATTCTGTTGTATTTGTATTCTGTTGTATTCTGTTGTATTTAATGTATTCTCTTGTATTTTAATGTATTATGTTATTACACTACATTAGCCTATTAACAACATCGATCTTTCTATCGTAGCCTATTAAAACCATCAAACTATCTATCGTAGCCTATTAACACAATGAACCTTTCTACATTAGCCTATTAACACCATGAAACTTTCTACATTAGCCTATTAACAACATCAACCTTTCTACATTAGCATATTAACAACATGAGCCTTTCTAGCATAGCCTATTAACACCATCAACCTTTCAATCATTGTATTCTGTTGTATTTATTTGTATTTATTAGTATTTCATTGTATTTTGTTATTTCATTGTATTCTGTTGCATTTATTCTATTCTGTTGTATTGCATTCTATTCTGTTATATTTCATTGTATTCTTTTTATTTTATTGTATTCTGTTGTATTTATTGTATTTCATTGCATTCTGTTGTATTTTTAATTGTATTCTGTTGTATTTCATTGTATTCTGTTGTATTTAATATTGTATTATTCTGTTATTTAATATATTCTGTTGTATTCTGTTGTATTCGATTTAATGTATTATATTCTGTTGTATTCTGTATTGTATTCTATTGTATTCTGTTGTATTCTGTATTTTATTGTATTCTCTTGTATTATATTGTATTTTAATGTATTCTGTTGTATTCTCTTATTTTAATGTAATTATGTATTCTATTATGTTGCATTAACAACATCGATCTTTCTATCGTAGCCTATTAAAACCATCAAACTATCTATCGTAGCCTATTAACACAATGAACCTTTCTACATTAGCCTATTAACACCATGAAACTTTCTACATTAGCCTATTAACAACATCAACCTTTCTACATTAGCATAATAACAACATGAGCCTTTCTAGCATAGCCTATTAACACCATCAACCTTTCAATCATTGTATTCTGTTGTATTTATTTGTATTTATTAGTATTTCATTGTATTTTGTTGGATTTCATTGTATTCTGTTGCATTTTATTCTATTCTGTTGTATTGCATTCTATTCTGTTATATTTCATTGTATTCTTTTTATTTTATTGTATTCTGTTGTATTGTATTATCCTGTATTTCACTGCATTCTGTTGTATTTTATTATTTTACGTTGTATTTCATTGTATTCTTCTATATTTCATTGTATTCTGTTGTATTCTGTTGTATTTTAATGTATTCTGTTCTATTTTGTTGTATTCTGTTGTATTTTAATGTATTATGTTGTCTTCTGTTGTCTTCTGTTGTGGTTGTATTCTGTTCTATTTAATATATTCTGTTCAATTATGTTGTATTTAGTGTATTCTGTTGTATTTTTAATGTATTCTGTTGTATTCTTTGTATTTTATTGTATTCTCTTGTATTATGTTGTATTTTAATGTATTCTGTATTTTAATGAATTATGTTATTACTTTACATTAGCCTATTAACAACATCGATCTTTCTATCGTAGCCTATTAAAACCATCAAACTATCTATCGTAGCCTATTAACACAATGAACCTTTCTACATTAGCCTATTAACACCATGAAACTTTCTACATTAGCCTATTAACAACATCAACCTTTCTACATTAGCATAATAACAACATGAGCCTTTCTAGCATAGCCTATTAACACCATCAACCTTTCAATCATTGTATTCTGTTGTATTTTGTTGTATTTACTAATATTTCATGGTATTTTGTTGGATTTCATTGTATTCTGCTGCATTTTATTCTATTCTGTTGTATTGCATTCTATTCTGTTATATTTCATTGTATTCTTTTTTTTTATTTTATTGTATTCTGTTGTATTTTATTGTATTCTCCTGTATTTCACTGCATTCTGTTGTATTTTATTTTACGTTATATTTCATTGAATTATGTTGTATTTCATTGTATTCTGTATTTTATTGTATTCTGTTGTATTTTATGGTATTCTGTCGTATTATATTCTCTTGTATTTCATTGTATTCTGTTGTATTTCTTTCTATTCTGTTGTATTTTATTGTATTCTAGAGTATTTCATTGTATTTTGTTGGATTTCATTGTATGCTGTTGTATTCCATTGTATTTTCTATATTATTATATTCCGTTATATTTCATTGTATTCTCTTGTATTTTATTGCATTCTGTTGTATTTCATTGTATTCTGTTCTATTTCGTAGCCTATTAACACCATAACTTTTCTACATTAGGCTATTAACACCATCAACCTTTCTATCGTACCCTTTTAACACCATGAACTTTTCTACATTACCTTATTAACACCAACAACCATTCTAGTGTAACCTATTAACACCATCAAACTATCTATCGTAGCCTATTAACACAAGCAACATTTCTATCGTAGCCTATTAACACCATCAACCTTCCTACATTAGCCTATTAACAACACCAACCTTTCTACATTAGCCTATTAACACCATCAACCTTTCTACATTAGCCTATTAACAACACCAACCTTTCTACATTAGCCTATTAACACCATCAGCCTTTCTAGCATAGCCTATTTACACCATCAACCTTTCAATCATTGTATTCTGTTGTATTTTATTGTATTTTGTTGGATTTCATTCTATTCTGTTAGATTTCATTGTATTCTATTGTATTCTCTTGTATTTTATTGTATTCTCCTCTATTTCACTGTATTCTGTTGTATTTTATTGTTTTACGTTCTATTTCATTGTATTCTGCTCTATTTCATTGTATTCTGTTGTATTTTATTGTATTCCGTTGTATTTTAGGGTATTCTGTTTTATTTTATTGTATTTTATTGTATTTCATTGTATTCTGCTGTATTTCTTTGTATTCTGTACTATTTTATTGTATTGCTTGCCAGCTTCCCACTACGTCATACGGGACAGCCAATCAGCGTCGCCGCCGAGAACAGTAGCACCATTGCAAGCCCCCGCGGGGTATAAAAGCAACACAGCCAGCAGGCCGGCCACAACGGATCCAGCTCTCCTACGGACAACATCCTCTCAGCCTTCTCTCCAGCACCACTCTCTTGCCTGCTCTTCACTCGAGCTGCGCCGACAACAGCACCAGCCAGCACCTCGACCTCACGCTGTATACCGGGAAGCTCATCTCTCCTTCGGTTGCGCTTTCCGCTCAGCGTGACGATTAAAGAGAATACAAGACTCCGACTGTCTCGATTTGCCCCTGCAAACGACAAAGACGTTCCCCACGGGTCCGGATTGGAGGCAACGCCCCAGACCTGCGGAATGTTATTCTTGTTGATTTGTAGGAAGCGAGGGTTCAGACAGGCTATCTCTACAACTCGAGCTCCTTCTTTTTTCCGTCCTTGGGTGAGGGGCCTGGGGGACCTAAAAAGCCCCCAGAAGTCCTGAAGCAGGGACACACTTCCTCCTCCTCTTCCTCCTCCTCTTCTACATCCACTTCATCCTCCTCCTCCTCTTCCTCTTCCTCCTCCCTCCTCCGCCTCTTCCCCCTCCTCTTCCTCCTACTTCCTCCACCTCTTCCTACTCTTCCTCCTCCTTTAAATCCTCCTCTTCCTCCTCCTCTTCTTCCTCCTCCTCTTCCTCCTCCTTCCTTCTTCCTCCTCCTACTCTTCCTCCTCCCCTTCCTCCTCCTCTTCTTACTCCTAATCTTCTTCCTCT